>NC_138188.1:104283323-104543331 GCF_964194105.1 Spermophilus citellus
TTTTCTTCTTCTATTCTTCTATTTCTGTATTTGTGAATCCAGGAAGTTGTACATCTCTTCTTTGAGGTTGAATCTTACTTCTAGCCCCAAGATGCTAGGAAGGTTGTACTCTCCAGAAGCGAATTTCATTGTCTTTCATTCTGTCCAATAAATGCACACTTAATGCGTCTCATTGGTGCCACTCTGTGCTAGGCCCTGGGGATTCAAAAGTGAAAGAGAAGGTCTTCACCTTCAAGTTGTTCAGTCTTCCCGGGGAGAAAAACATGACCACAGACAATTTCAGTATAGCAAGACTATTGTGACCACCTAGAGATGAAAGGCTTCAACCCTGGTCATTACTGACATTTTGTAATGGGAAATGGGAGAGGTTCAGGAAATGGTTTCCTGATCGTGTTTGACTCAGGGAGGAAGAACAGTGTGTTTCAATGTCCCCTTGTTTTTTTTTTTTGGGGGGGGGGAGAACTAAAGGGTATTTGTTGTTATTGAGAAGAAGAAATGGAAAACTCTGGAGGTTAAACAAATAGGAAGAGTTTATTTTTCTTTTATGGCTTATGAGGCCAGTTAATGATTAGTGAGCCCCAAGCGAGTGTTGGTGGTAGGTCGGCCTATGTGCTCTGTCTGACATTAGGGGTCTGCTTCATACTAGCACTGAGACTCCAGGCTCAGCGATGCCCCCAGACCTCTGGGCGAGAAGCTTCTGGTTGTGGGGACCTCTTTTGTGGCTCAGCGTTGGAAGTTCAGGTATGTTGGGGGCTCGGGCCTTGGGTGGAACTTATCTTAGTCAGAGAGTTTCTTTCTTAAATTGTCTACATACGCAATACTAACTGTTGGGAGGTCCCCTAAAAACCCTTTCTTTGCCTCTCCCAAAGTGAATTTAAAAGAGGGAGGAAAAACCCCCTACTATCATAATGGGAATGATTGGTAAACAGGGCACTTTCTCAGGTCACAAAAATTGAAACTTCCCCTGGTTGACTCATTTTCTAAAACCTGCGTTATAATCTTCTTCACCTTGCACAAGCCAGGGTGACTATAAGAAAGCAAAATTTAATTAATTCCAAAATTTAATTAATATTCATTTTTATCTTAAAAATGTGCATTTTCCCAAGTTATATTTAATGTTAAAAATTAAAGTTTACAATCTAATAACGATTTTGTCACTGAGATTGTGATGTCCTGTCTAATGCCACTGATGGGTTTGTCACACGTCCCTGGCTGGATTATGATAATTAGTTTTTGTGAACCACAGATGCCCCTTAGAGCAACCTCCCTCAGGTGCCATTTGTGTTGGATCTCTCCCCTGGTAAAGAGCCAGCCCATGGTTCCCACTTGCTTTACATAGCAAACTGACACACTGCCCCTCCTCACCCCACCTACCAGGGCAACACCTTCAGAAAGAGCCCCTCCTTATGCTTCTGAAAGCAGACTGCTTTTTAGTCTTCTTCACAAGATGTTTCTCTCATCCCTCAGCTTTAGAATGTGTTGTTCCTCTGCCTGGGGTTGCTCATACAACCCTTCTACTATTTCTGTTTTTTGGGGGGTAGGGGTACTGAGGATTGAACCCAGGAGGGCTTAACAACTGAGTCACACACCCAGTCCTTTTTTGTCTTTTATTTTGAGACAGGGTATTGCTAAGTTGCTTAGGGCCTTGCTAAATTGCTGAGGCTGGCTTTGAACTTGCGATCCTCTTGCCTTAGCCTCTGGAGTCATTGGGATTACAGGTGCAGGCCACCATGCCTGTCCCCTTGGGTTACTTCTAGTCTTCACATCTTCCAGGAGGCCTCCCATGGTTCCTCTCTCTCTTGCAACACTTCATTCCTCTGCAACACCTTTTACCTGCTCCAAAGTCCACATGGTGATGTGACTGTGTTCTCTCCCTGCACCCAGGGGCTTTTCAAGGTGCTTCTTGGCTTCCCATGGACTTTCTCCTGCTTCAATCATTTGCTTCCTCAAAGTGTGGATATGACTTCCTGCCTCTTTTGACACGCTTCGCACTGTGCTCTGTATGCCACAGATGCTCAATGGGTATTGCTGTGTCGCTACTCAGGGGAGCTCAGGTCAAGCAAGAGGGAACAGGCTCTGGATCAGGACAAACTGATTGGAACCCTGGTTCTGTTTCTTCATGGTTGTTTGACTCTGAGGAAGTAACTTTTCTTTACCTGTAATTGGAGATTATCCTTACCAAATAGGAACACTATAAGAGCTAAATGAGACAATCTCTGCACAGGGTCTGACCTTTTGCAGTTGCTTATTCTCTGGTGATTTTATTATTGGTGAATGGTTGTATGGGACAATGGAAGAGGAGGGAACAGGGCTGCCATGAGCTACTTTGGAGAGAAGATGGGAAATGTCCCTGAAGGTTCTTGGGTGAGCTGTGGAGGTGGGCTTGGCAGCCAATTTGCTCCTGCTTAGCAGCTCCATGCCTACTACAGGGCCAGGAAGCATCTGTTTGGTTGTGTTGATTTGAAACTCAAGGTGGGAGAACTAGTAGCAAACTGCCTTCAAACTCTTTTTGGAGCCTCATCTTTCAGCAAGCCTAGAAGCCTCAGGTACAGACTAAAAATACTCAGAAGGGGACTGAAATGGAGCAAATTATATTCCATGCATGCACTATTCTGTTGAAAAGAACCCACTATTAGGTATAACTACAATGCACTAATAAAAGCACTTAAAAAAGAGTTCAGAAATACTGATCCAGGTAGCAGTGTTGGGGTCAGGAAAAAGCTAATCCAGTTCCATCTTCATGTGTGGGCAGCATTCTAGACACCGTGGGCAGGAAATAAGCTGGTAATAATTTAATAGCAGGGCCTTTGTCTGCCTCCATTTTTCTCTGAACAGCTATCTGTTGCAGACCATTCTCTATTTCCCATCTATTTCTCTTCCTTCCCACCTTAACTGAGTGTGTTGTCAACGGTGATGATACATATTGAGTCAATGTTTCCTGTTCTTTTAAAAGTGCTATATTGGAAATCAAAATGGACAGGTGGATAGGTGGAGATACTGTGTGTGTGACCAAGAGGGACATGTACCAAAAGGGAAAGGAAAAAGAGCGTAACTGCATTAAGGCAGTCGAGAGGCAGAGAGATCAAGAGAAAGGAAAGGAAAGGAAGAGATCAAATGAGCATGAAGGAGGGAGGTTAAGGAGGTGCTGAGATGCCAGTTGATCAGGAGGGTCCCTCTGTCACACTGGCACGGCAGCCAGTGCTCACAGGCCTTGTGGAAGGTAACCCTCTTGTCTCTTGACTGGGCATCTTCACAACCTTCCATAGCAAACCAGGCCGCAGCAGCTTTCTCCTTGGACTGGGGGAGGTCAAGGCTGTTGAGCTTGCTCCTTGATCAAACTGTCCCTTGTGTGTGCAGGCAGGCTGTGTGTGCTCCCTTAGGTGGTTTCTGAAGTCTTCTACCTGAGTCAGGTGTTCTCTCATCACCTGTGTTCCTGGCTGCAGACCTGATGTCTGTTTCCTGCTTACTTTAACTTTCCCCTCTGGACTCTGAGTCCCTGAAAGTGGTTATGGTTGGTATTTTACTCATCCTTAAATCCCCAGAGCCTAACCCAGGTCATGGCCCTCAAGAACCATTCAGTAAACCAAAGGCCATGGCGGCTTAGGAGAAACTGAGCAGATTACAGGCCTCGTTTTCACTTCTTGACATATATGGTAGATTAATTAAATGACCCTAGTTCCGAAGTAACACTTTCACCAAAAAAGGGGTTCAGAGAGTGAATAATTTCAGCCACATTGCTGACCAAGTGATCTGTAGGTCATCAGAGAACATGGCTGTGTCTGCCAAGGAGGCTAGGGCTCAGAGGTAGTGCAGGTTCAGGGCCTGTAGTGTTGAGCTGAGGGCAGAGGTGGCTGGGGAGGAGAAGCCAGGGTTGGACCTGCAATGCTGGCCTCTCATAAGCCAGCCAATGCCATCCTTGTTGAAGGCTGGGCTGTCCCTACATGTCTGGCAAGAGCCCACCCTCAAGTCAGCTGTGTTGAGAGCCCCTGCCCTCCTCCCACCCCGCAGTGTCCTCTGAAAGCATGGTGGAGGGAGCCCATAACCCCAGACACACATCTCTGTCTCCACCATTACCTCCACATTGGACAGCACAGTGTCTAGCTATGGTTTTGAGCCCCCTTTTGTTCCTGTGCACCCCACTCCCTTCTCGGCCCAGGCCACACAATCAGATTGCTCTAGACAAAGAAAATTTTTTAAAACAAAAGCATGGGTGAGATACCAGTCTGCAGAACACACCTCAGACAAGTAAAGACAGGATCATAGAGATGACGTTTCTAACATCTACAGAACACAGGTCAACCTGTGTGAACCACAAGCAGCTCAGGTGAGGAGAAGGAGCCCTATGTAGCTGGGCCCCAAGATTCACTTCCCATGGCGGAAGCTGGGGCTTTGCCAGGGTCGTAGGAACGTTTCTTTAACACTTATTCAGCACTCAGGCCCAGGAATGGGAAACTATGGGTGCTTTTCAGACTTGGACAAACCAGTATGCAATTCTCCACCTCTCCTTCCTATTGTTTATAAACCCCTGGCATGTCATGGAGATAAAGTGAGCACAAGGAAAAAATTGCAAGTTTTAAGATTCAAAAATTTTCAAAAGGGTACAAGCGATACATGGAAATATATGCAAGTAGGAAAAACTCCCACAGTTCTAAAGGTATGCTATAAACTCACTATATATATTTATGTGTATTGTGTATTTTTTCTTTATCTAATACATATGTATTATATGTATTTTTGTGCCCGTGTGTGAAAGCCTCCATATCAACACATAGAGCTACCTTGTTCTTCTTAGTGACTTTATGTACTATATACTATGTTGAAAAGGATTTATATATTGTACATTTTTGCAGATATGAGAAAAATTTCTCTGCAAAGAGGTTGTAATTATTCATTTAGTTCAAAAGCACATTTCCTACCTGTCAATACTCTGCTATATCAAACATTTTTAGTATTGTTAATCTGATAGGAAAAATAGTATTACAACATTGACTTAATTCTTATTTTTGTTATGATTAAGGTCGAACATCTTTTTCTGTATCGGCTATTTTCACTTGCTTTCAATTAATTGCCTGTTTAGGCTCTTTGCCTGTTTTTTACCCTTAATTGTTAGAGCTCCATAAAAATTTGTTTTTTTAGCATAGGAGGAATGAATGCTTTTCACCTGCACTGCTCCTTCCCACACCCCATTTTCTTTTTTCAGAATCATCCAGCTATTCTAGTTCCAAGTCCTCAGTGAATCCAGGTCAAACCAGCTCTTCACTTACCTCACCTTAAAGTGGGCCTTGGGGGTCTTGGTGAAGTGGCCCTTATCACAGAAGACTCAGAAAAGTCACACAAGGCTCTTGCTCTGCAGAGTATCTGGGATGAGGATGGAAGTCTCTTTTTAAATTTCTTCAGCAATCACATCAAGGCTCTTCAGATGTCCAGAGTTCACTGTCAGTTGCCCTCCTTCATTCAGAAAACCTCTTCACATGTGAACCAAGCCCTTGGTTCCCATGCTCAGGCCTTGGACCTCAATCTGCTATCCTTGCCCTGCCCTGCTCACTGAGCCCCACTGAATCTACTAAGGCCTCTTTTTCTCCCGGGTTCCCTGCAGCTGCCTGATGTCTAGAATCTCCTCACCACTAGCAACGCCAGGGCATCCCCTTTGTGAGGATCCTTCCAGCATCAGGTTCTTGCCCCCGCACTTTCAAACTTTCTCCTAGGTCCACCCTAGTGCAGAGTCTCACACATGCTGGTTTGGTTATTCCCAGCTTGAGTGTGGTCTCTACAAGGGTGGGGACTACATCTTCTGTTTTACACTATTTCTTCCATAGCCCTAGCTAGACACATGGCAAAGTCTTCAGAATCACCATTTAATCTACCCACACAGAGAACAGGTTGGTAGTACATATCAAAGGAAACTCTCATCTTCAAATCAGAATGGAATACAATCTTGTGCCCCCTGGCTGAAGAGATCCTCTAATGGCTTTTAGAGGCACTGGATGGTCAGTCACAAAACACCTTGGTGACCTGCAAAATTTCATTAACATGCATGGAAGGAGACTAGAACAGGAGAGGGGATGTGCAGAGGAAGGTACAGGGAATGCAGGTGGGACCACTTCTGTGCTTGCCCCAGGAAGTTTTTAGTTTTTGCAAAAATGAGGATGAAGAAGGCAGACCGCCACCACCAGTCCAATGGCCTGCCACTTGATTGCCGTCCTTATCACCTGCCAAGATTATCGTCTTTCCCTGGACTTTCCAGGTTCTCTTCAGCAAAGTCTAGAACTCTTGTTTTCCCAAAAGAAAAACCGAAGGCAAATAGCATGATATTACTCAGGAATATCCTCCTGGTCCCAGAGGAAAGTTATTGACAGAGAGTGTAGCTTGTACATGCACATGTGCCTCCAGGATGAGAAGAAGAGCCTTTCTGCTAGATGACTGACTTTTGGATCTTTCTGGTCCCTAAAGTCCTCTGTGTGCTAGGGAGCCCCACCCTGTCTGCAGAGGTAATTTTGGCATCCAGAGCCTAATTAATACCTTGGTTGGGATTCACCATCCCAAAGAGAAGTGATCCCAGAATTAGGTTGGCCCAGCGGCGCATTTCTCCTTTCCCAGGGAATTATGGTGCCCGCTGCCTGGACTGCTTTCTTTTTTCCTTATCACCTCCCATTTCTGCTGACAAAACAGTATCCTAGAAGGGGTTTTAAGGTCTTTCCTGTCTTCTACCACTTCCCTTTTCGCTGAAGAGGCCTGTGTTCTATCTGAGTTGTATTCCAGTTTGATTGACGTAGTTTGCAAGTCCCAGTGCTTCTAAACTCGAAAAACAGAATTCTTTTCTCTTTGGCTAAGTTCTAGGTATTTTCCACTACAAAATAAATACAAAAGGAATACTTAAATATATGCAGTTTATGCCTGTTCATGTATACATTTTTTTCCTGGAAAGAATCAGAAGAAAATGTGTATAAAATTTACCTCTGAGAAAAACACTTTAAAATTTCAAATTTTACTTTTTACTCACCAACAGGGACTATTCAGGTAGAGAGATATTACTCTTCATTTTAAATATTGCAGATTATTCAAAATTATAAACTAACTCACAGTTCATTTACTCATTTCTCTCCACCAAAGTACAGCTAGATTCTTTTCCAGATTTTTTTCTATTATGTACATGTTGCAATATGGAAAATTTAAGATTGATTTAAAAAATTGAATCACTGGATCCCAAGGCATTGAGCTCTCCAGTTTTACCAGGTATAACCAAATTGCTTTCCAAAGTGTGTTTGACCCATTTCAGATCCCCGCCAAAAATGTATGTGACCACTTGTCCTCTTTCACTAATATTTAGTGTTATCAGATTGTCTCATTGTTGCTAATCTAGTGCCCAGAATTGATTTACTCATTTTTTTTTTAAAGAGAGAGTGAGAGAGGAGAGAGAGAGTTTTTTTTTTTTAATATTTATTTTTTAGTTCTCGGCAGACACAACATCTTTGTTGGTATGTGGTGCTGAGGATCGAACCCGGGCCACACGCATGCCAGGCGAGCGCGCTACCGCTTGAGCCACATCCCCAGCCCGATTTACTCATTTTTTGATCTTGCTCATTATTCTGAGAATAATTTTCAATCTGAGAATCCGTACTTTTTTTAAGTTATGGAAATGTCTTAGCAAGTATCTTTTTAAAAATATTGCTTTTTCTCTCATTTTCTTCCTGTACAGAATACTAGGTAAATGTTGGAGCCTCCCCATGTATTGCCTGTACTTTTAAACTGCACTTTCATGTTTTGTTTATTTGGTTTTGGGATTGAACTTGGAGCCTTGCACATGCTAATCATGCACTCTCCCACGTAATGGTACCTCAAGCCTGTGTACTTTCTACTTTGAACTTCTGATTCTCCTGCCTTGTCTCCTGAGTAGCTGGGATTACAGGTGTGTGCCATGGTTTCTGGCTATACTTAAATATTTTAAGTTTATCTTACTTCTGTGCTAAGTATTAGAGTATTGACTCCTTTTATGTGACCTTGAAAATTTTTTTCATTTCCAGATGAAATAAGTTTTTTAAAAACCTATGATGTAGACTTTTTCTTTTCTTTTCTTTTTTTTGAGAGTAGGAATTTTCCAAATGAGAAGAGTCAGAACTCCTATAGGGCTAGAGGGGACTTTATAGGGTTTACCCTACTGTAGAATTTAAAATAAGCATGCTGAGCATACATACATAAGAAATTATGAAATAAAGACAGGCCTAATGATAAAATAACATATATTTAAAAACTGAATTAGAAAATTGGATCATAAAAAGAAGAATACAAAAAACCATCATGGACAAGCAAGTTTTAATCCAAGGAACAAAAGGAATTTTTTTTCAGTACTGATAATTGAACCCAGTGGTAGGCTACCACTGAGCTACATCTCTAGCCCCTTTAATTTTTTTATTTTGGGACAGGGTTGCTGAGTTGCCCGGTGTGGCCTTAAACTTGTGATCCTCCTATTTCAGTCTCTCTAAAAGTCACTGGGATTACAGTAGTGCACCCCTGTGCCTGGCTATAAAACCCTTCACAATGTATTAATATAATTCACATATAAATGAACTAAAGAAGAAAACAACACAACAACAAAACCATTCCATAAAAGATATGTAACAGAACCCAAGAGCAAGAATCAAAGACCTTTTTCCTGTCTTTTGAGCTTCAGCTGTCATTGTTCTTAAGTTTGGAGCAGGGGTTGGGGAGATGCGGGTGGGGATGTCCAAGCAGGATCCACTATGTCACGTTCTCTACTCTTGAATGATCGACAGTTTGACCATCTTCAAGTATTGGCAATTTTTTTCTCTCCCCTGTCAAATTCTATAACCTTATTCCATTTTAATGTCATTTTCCTGGCAAGGACGAGGACCAAAGTACGATGTTCAAACAGAAACAGTGATGGAAAGCATTTTTATTTGTTTTCAGTGCTAAATTGAATTGCTTCTGTTGAGATGAGCATATGGTTTTATATTAATTATTAATTATGTTTATATATATATTTATATATTTTATAATATTATACAATTATTTTATTCCTTGGATTAAACTCTGCTTGGCCATGAATTTTTTTTGTGTGTGTGCTTTTTGATCTTGTTATCCTTGATGGATTTAGGTTTGATCATATTTTATGTAGTTTAAATATTTTAATTTAAATATTCTTCTTATTTATTTATTTTTAATATTTTTATTATTCTTACATAATGAGTTGCAATTCTGTCTCTTATTTTTATTTTTATTTTTTTGGTACTAGGGATTGAATCCAGGAGCACTTAACCACTGAGCCACATCCCTAGCCCTTTTTTATATTATATTCAGATACAGGGTCTTGCTGAGTTGCTTAGGGTCTCACTAAATTGCTGAGACTGGCTTTGAACTAGCCATCCTCCTGTCTCAGCCTCCAAAGCTGCTGGGATTACAGGCATGTGCCACTGTGCCCAGCTCTGTCTTCTGTTTTCTCTTCTCTGGAACAACATGTATAAATTAAATTTTTCAGGGTTGGTAGAACTCCTTTGTAAAGCTGGCCTGTTAGAGGTTTTTGTTGTTTTTTTTAAAAATATTTTTAGTTGTAGATGGACACAATGGTTCATTTATTTTTTATTTAGGTTTATGTGGTGCTGAGAATCGAACCCAGGGCCTCACACACATGCTAGGCAAGTGCTGTACCACTGAGCCACAACCCCAGCCCCTGTTAGAGGTTTTTGATAGATGTATTTAAAATGACTGCTTCATTTCCTTATGTTATAGCTTTGCATTTGATTTTCTGTTTTTTCTTTCTTGACTGAGTTTTGGTAAGTTGTGCTTATCTAGGAAATTACACTCTTCTAAGAAAATAGTCATATTTTCCATTTTTGGTTGGGTACAAACATGTTCTTTTATGATTTAAATAACATTGACCATGTCTATATTTATATACCCTTTTTTCTCTGATATTGTTTACTTGTGACTTCCTTCTCCTTTTTCCTTATTCTGTTTTATCAAAAGTACATCTAGTTTAACATTCTTTTCAAAAAAATAGCTCTTGGGAGTTTATTGTGTGTGGCAGACACTATTCTAAGCAGTGGCGTGAACAAAATGGATTTAAAAAAAATCCCTGCCTTGTTTGAAAGTATAATGTAATGTGGGCAGGCAGTCAGTAAACAGTAAGTATAGCAAATTAGCAAATTCCATAGTAGATTAGAAGGTGATGATTGTTGTGCAAGTAGATGGTGAATATGGTTGAAAATTGAACATATGATTCCACTGGTAGAGTCAACAGGATTTACTTAGCATTTGTGTTGTAACATGAAATTATAAAAATATTATAGTAAGAAACCAGTGCCTGGGGAGAGGGTCAGTTCTTTTCCTCTCTCTCAGCCTTTCTTCAGGAACCTCAGGGGTCCCTATCTTTTGGATTATATATAACTACCCTGGGAGTTCCACTTCTCCCTCTTGAAATGTAAACATACCTGTACCAGGCTTTTAAAAAATATTTTTAAAAAATTATTTTTAGTTGTAGATGGACACAACACCTTTATTTTTATGTGGTGCTAAGGATTGAACTCAGTGCCTTCCCCACGAGAGGCAAACACTCTACCACTGAGCTACAACCCCAGCCCCTGTACCAAGCTTTAAGGCTAGAGGTTTAACAGATGCCTGTGAAAACAGCTGGTTCTTCTTATCTGTGTCTGTAAGCATGCTTTCTGTTAGAGACCTGGCCCAAGGCCTGCAGCCTCATAGATTAGGAACACTTTTAAAATGAGGAAAAAAGCCCCAATGAGAGGATGGCATCTAAGATGATGCCAAATAACATATATATAGGGAGAAACTGTGGATCAGGGCTCAGAATTTGTATTCTCTGGGACGCCCATGTAAATAAAGTTTGGAGTTCTCTCCGAGTGCTTCTGGTTAATTCTTGATGGGTCTGTTTCCCGCAACAGTGAGAGGAAGGGAAGAATCAAGACATATCCAAGAAGCTTGGCCTACAAAATCACAGTGACAGTTGCTGATGGTGTTGCTTGGGTTGCACTGTTTTCTATATTTCAACTACCATATTTATATTTCTTTCCCTATATTTTATTTGGAGTTGATGCACTGTTCTTTTCTGAGTTAAGAGAGTAAATTGTCTAATCTAAATCTTTCCCTTTTTCACTGTAACATTTTAATTTAAGGTTATATATTTCCCCTGTTAAAAGATAAACTTAGGCACTTAAAATTTGCTTTTCGAAGTTTATTAGAGGCCAACAATGATTCATGAATTAGCTTCTGACCACAATTGGTCCAGGACTTCACCAAAGAGGCATGAAGGAAAAACTTTTAAGAGATACATGTGGAGCAAGGCAAAAAAAAAAAAAAAAATACTTGTGTGATTAATGTGGATTGGAGCCAGGTGCTGTGGCAATTTGTAATCCCAGTGGCTCAGGAGGCTGAGGCAAGAAGATCGCAAATTGGAGCCCAGTCTCAGCAACTTAAAAAGACCTGTCTCAAAATAAAAAATTAAAAGGGCTGGGGACATAGCTCAGTGGGAGAGCATCCCTGAGTACCATAAAGAAAGAAAAATGAAGTGGTAGCATTAAAGTCCCTAGCTATAGATTAGTTGGCCACTTCAGATCGGTAGTGCTTAAGTTTCATTTTCCCCCTGGCGTGGTGTTCTCCATTTGTTGGGTTTTTGGTTTACTCAGGTAGGCACTCAGGCTCTAGTACTGCCTCAGATAATGGCTTTCCAATAAACCATTTTAACACCCTAAGAGCTGTGTTAGCTGCCTTACACAAATTTTTATCTGTATTGTTTTTCTTGTCATTTAGTTTTTAACATTCTTTACCTTCCATCGTGATTTTTCTTCAACCCACACATTACTTAGAACAGTATTTTTTTTCAACATTTCACAGATATATTTTAACATTTAACAAATGTACTTTTAAATAACTTTTGGTATTGATTTCTCTTTCTATTACATTTTATTTAGATGATATTGTCTGGATGATATTGATTATTTGATGATTGTTGAGGCTTGCTGTATTAGAATAGAGTTACTATAATGAAATGCTCTAGGCAACTCACTTTAAAAAGAGAAAAGAGAGATAGAGATATAGTTCAGTTGCTGGAGTGCTTGCCTTGCATGCACAAAGCCCTGGGTTCAACCCCTAGCACCGCCAAAAATTAAAAAAGAAGAGACCTAGTCTCAAAAATAAAAAAGGCCTGGGGCTATAGCTCAGAGGTAGAGCAACATCCCCTGGGTTCAATCCCTAGTAACACATACACACACACATACACAAATACACACACACACATGAAGGGAGGGGTGGGAAAAAGAGGAAGAAGGCTTATTTAGTTTATGGTTTTGGAGGTTCAAGTCTAAGATAAGGAGGCCCTTTTGATTTGGCCTCTGGTTTGGGTGGCTCATCGTGATGGGTGTGTGTTGGAGCAAAATGTTACATCTCAAGCCAGGAGTTGAGAAAGAAAGAAGAGGAGTTCAAGGCCCCACAGTCCCCTTTGAAAGCATATCCCCAAAGACCTAAGGACCGCTCATTAGGCCCCACCTCTTACAGATCTACTGTACCTCCTAATACTACCACCTTGGGGACCAAGACTTCACATAGAAAACTTTGGGGGACACCCAAATTATATCAAACCATAGTACTGCCTTGTGACATGTTATGCTCATCTAAAAGGACTCAATTTTGCTGTATGGATGCAGATTTTTCTATATGACCAATAGAGTAGATTTACTAACTTAAGTAGATTAAATCTCATGTTTCAGCAGAATCCTTTCATCTAAAAGCCAAACACTGGGGAAAGCAGATGAAGAGTACAGGTGAGCATCTTTCTCTTTCATGTGTAGATTGCAGGCTGAGGAGCTCAGGGGTGAAGTAGGAGAGCTGCACCCAGAGTGGGCTTGGATCCAGGAGTGTCTAAGAGCTGGCTGCTCAGAAAGGCTTTGTCAGGAAATTAGGGACAAGATCTGGGGCTCAGAAGCAGTGATGGGCTGAAGCTCCATAAGGCCTTGCTGTGTGAGGTATATTCTCTGAGGACTGAGGATCCCGCAATCCACTCGTGACACCACATTCTAGTTCATCCCAGATCCTGTGTTGTGTCTGTGTCCCCAGTTACCTCTGACAGCAGATAATCGCTGCAGAATCTAAAATTTCTGTCTTCCTCTGTGGAGGGGCCTGCACAGAATAAAATCTGCCATCTGGACTTTTCTTGGAACCACTGATTCTGGGAATCACTTTGTTCTGTGACAGTGCAGCTAGGAAGCTGCCAACAGCACATGATTGTGCTGTGTACTTAGGTCAGTGTGCACCCTACTGCTCCTGCCAAGCTCTCCTTGTTGGCGGTGTGGAAGTCAGGGACCACTCCCCTGCATCACAAAAAGGGACATGGGTGTGGGATGCCTGGTATTGACCATGGACCAGATTTTCAACTTCCTGAAAGGAAGCTGATATTGTAAAAGACCCTTCAATGACCTTGGCCATAAAATAGCCAGTTTAATGGTGTGTATTGTAAGGTGCTGCTGAGTAGGTGTAGCTTGTTAAAGCTGTTCTCTGTCAGTTGGCTAGCAGCCAATGGCTGGGTGCTGGGAGGTTCTAGAATTTCTCTGGACTCCACGTAAGGACAAGAAGTGGTTATGTGTGGGTAGGGCATTTGAAACCCTCCAGGATGGGCAGTTAGAGCAGGATGAGCCTAGTCCCCAGGGCAATGGCTTGTTTGGTGTGTTGAGGGCTCTTTTTAGAAAATTGTTTTACTTTGGTGGGGTGGCCATAACAACGTGCCACAGGCTAGGGTAACTTAAACAACAAAAACTTTGTGTCTCACAGTTCTGGAGGCTGGAAGTCTGAGATCAAGGTGTTGGCAGGGTGGGTTCCCTCTGAGGGCTGCAAGAAAAGAACATTTCCCAGGCCTCTCTATGGCTTCCAGATGGCCGTCTTCTTCCTCTGCTTCTTCACATCATCTTTTCTCTGTTGCTGTCCAAATTTCCTTTTCTTATAAGGACTCTGGTTCTATTGGATTAAGGACCACCATACTGACCTCATTTTAACTGAATTACCTTTGTAAACACCCTTTCTCCAAATTTAGTCATATTCTAAATTATCAGTGGTTAGAACTTCCACATAAGAACTCTGTTCAGCCCCTGATAGCCATTTCAATGTGGGCTTTAACCTCCTCTAATTGAGCAATATTCATAATCTTCTCTAGTATTTCATTCTTAGGCATGAAAAATATTCACAGATTTTGGTAACAGAATTAATGCAGGTTTTAATCACTAAGTGATTCTTGTCCTAGCTGACTTATAATAAACAGCATGCCTGAAAGCCCCTGTTTCTTTCTTCCTTCCAAGAACATCGTTCTTTCCCCATTCTTTCCTCTAAAAATAGATGACCTTACTCTGGATGTTCTTGTTCTGTTTTGTTTTCCTCCAGGGGATGTACCTCTTACCCCACAGCCAAAGTGCACTGATTTCCAGAATGCCAACCTCCTCCGAGGCACCAATCTCAAAGTGCAGTTTCTCCTCTTTGCACCTTCAGATCCTAGCTGTGGGCAGCTACTGGAAGAAAGCAGTGACATCCAAGACTCTGGGTTCAATGCCAGTCTGGGAACCAAACTAATTATTCACGGATTCAGGTGGGAGCTAACCAGCCAGTAGGATCTCTTCAACTGAGAACTATGAAGGGGACATAGTGCCACAGGAATTTAGTGGGGAGCAAGGGGAGGATTTACTGACCATCACATGATCCATCTCTCAAGCCCTGCTGTTTTGGAAGACATCTCATCAACACTCACACCCCTGTGTCCTTCATTCTTGTGAGTCATGAATATGGACATGCATACTCACAAACAGTACATATATGTGTGACCTTGACAAGTCACTCCATACACAGAACTTCAGTTTCCACATCTGAATTAAAGAAGTTGTAGGGACATCTCAGTGGTTCCTGAGTGAAAACATCATGCTATTACCCCTGAAGTGTGGGCTGTGTGACATGATTCATCTCAGACAGTAAGGTCACAGGCTTTGTGAAGTTACCAAGGGGTGATGGCATGGTGTTTTTACGTCGGGTTTTATTTCCTTTTTTTCACTTTTTCCCTGGTTTTGTGACCTGAGAAACTTCTATTTATGGGTACTTCCATCATACCCAAAGTTTAGTGTTTCTCAGGAGTTACAACACATCTCTTCTACAAGTTCTGATATCCTACGGTCCAAAGTTTGTCATAGCATATAGTCACCGAGTCTCAATTCAATCACTCCTTCCTTCCAACAACTTTCACCCGAAGTCCAAGACAAGACCAAGAACAGAAAGGTTCCCAAGAGGAACAAAGGAGAGACTGTGGTGGAATAGTAGCACTGTAGAACCACTCAAGTTGAGGGTATCTGATGAAGAGTAGGCACAGAGGATCACCACTTCCTGATTCCTGTCCTCTCCACCTCCTGGATCCCTGGATTCCCAGCCACATAATTCCTAGACATTCCCTCCTCACTCTTGTTCCAAAGTCTGTCCTCAGGCAAGCCTCACACTCAGTCACTATCCAAGGCTGAGCCTGTGCTTCCAATGCAGGGATGGCTAAGAGAGCTGGAGAGCTCATCAGGCCAGTTGTCTGTCTGCTTCTATGTCCCCCCAAACCCCTTTCCATGGCACAATCCAATCTGCACTCCTCTGCCCACATGAGCATGCTCAGATTGTTCCTATAGTGGAGGTTATTTCAAAAACTTTATTTCTGATCCCAATCTATTGGGAAAGATTTCTGAAAAAATTTCCATCACTCTGTTTCTATAGAAGTTTCATTATACCTTAAGTTTCAGAAAAACAGGGACTATATCTTATTTTTTTTTTATCTCTTAGAAAACATATAACATACTACCTGGCCCATAGGTACGCAACAAAAGTTTGTTGAATGAGTGGATGAGTGAATGAATGAATGAAAATATCCTCAAGGAAAGAGCCTATATTCTAGAATAAGAATTAAGGTCACAAATATAAAGTTTAGGGTACAAAGTCATCTTTTCCACAAATAACACAAACAGGAGTTAGGCAGTGCGTGTGGTTTATGTAGTTTAGCATTGCACAAATGTGCCTGATTGAAAGTAGATGGGTTAAAATTCAGCTTGAGCTCTGAGCCCTGGCTTGAGGCTGCAACTACCTGGACCATAAGGCACCCAGGTATAATTTACACAAAGCCTCCTCTGTTGGCAGGAGGCTTGGCAACTTTGGGATCATGTCCTCCCTGTGTCCAAAGCACTGCATGATAAATTCCCCCTTATACCTACTTTCTAGTTTTGACTTCTTCTCTGGGTTGGGATTAACAGAGGCTTCCATGACAATGGGTATCAGCTTGGCAGGTCATTTTCCTCTCCTTTTTGTCCCCATGTCTAGGGCTTTAGGAAAAAAGCCTTCCTGGATTAATACATTCATTAGAGCCCTTCTGAATGCAGTAGATGCAAACGTGATCGCTGTGGACTGGGTTTACGGATCTACAGGTGTCTACTACTCGGCTGTGGAAAATGTGGTTAAGCTGAGCCTGGAGATTTCCCGTTTCCTCAGTAAACTCTTGGTAGGTGCAAAAGAGCTCAGGGTGATTTGGGGCTACTTACAGAGGAGAGACAGGGCACAAAGAGAAAAAAAAAATCACCTGTTAAGGGGGCTCAGGGCAGAAGCAGAGCCCTTCAGGGCTTGTTGGTCTTTAGATCAAATCTCGAGTTAGTCACTTGGTGTTGAACCTGGCCGAGGCTCCTGCTCCTCCTCTGTAAAAGGAGTAGTAGATGGGCAGTGCAGGTTGCCTGGAATTTAGTGGCTCCTTAATAGGGGATGTCCTGGTCATTAGTCACACACTTTGAAGTGAGGGGATTGTCAGGGAAGGGAAGAGGAAAAGTGATTGATGGATGAGAGGTCTGCCCTTTTCTCCAAATCATGGGTGGTGGGTGTGTCTTGCCCAGGGCACTCAGCCTCTGAAGTCTATGGGAAAAGTTGTTGTGATCCAAAACAAATTCACTGTCAATGCCCATTCCAGGCGCTGGGTGTATCAAAGTCTTCTATCCACATCATTGGAGTTAGCCTGGGGGCCCATGTTGGGGGCATGGTGGGACATTTCTACAAAGGCCAGTTGGGACGGATCACAGGTAACATTTTCCCTGACCATCCTCCCAGGGTTCAGAGATAGAAAGGAATTGCCCTGGACATGCCTCTTTTGAGGTAGGCAGAGTGGTATATTGAGCCATTATATGATTGAGTCATCTATTACCACTAACATTTATTTATTGTAGTTGTTTTACATAAAATGCTATCATTACTATTGCATGGTCTCTAATATTAGTATCAGAGGCTGTGTACTTCTGAGCCCCAGTGTCTAGATCTATAAAACGAGCTGTAAAATCCCTTATCTCCTTGGCCCACTGTGGGAATCACCTTCAGTTTTGCTACATACCTTCAAATGTGGGAGGGGGACTTTATGCTTCAGGAGCCATTCTCAAACAATAACGGACTAGGGCGATGTGGTAAATACCCCAACTTCCTGGCTCTTTGGTGGGATAATTCTGAGTCATGTTCCACATACTCTTCCAGTGAGGCCCCAATGGGGTGAGAACTAGTTGCCCCTGAAGGTTAATATGAGCACATTAGCCATTGCCAAATGGTTGGTATTATCAAACTCATTTTAGAGCCAGAAAAACTGGGTCATTGAAGGTTACCACAAGAGAGACAACAGTGAGTGGGGTTTCTTGAGTGAGGTGGTCCTGAGTTAGTTCTCCCAAACCTTGGTCTTTGCTGGAGCACTCCATGATCTGAACTGGAGGGGTATCCAGGAAGGCGTATGGTGGTCCCATTGCAGTTCCTACAGCTGAGAGGAAAGGGAGCTCCTAATAGCTATCTGTTCTTGCAGGCTTAGACCCCGCTGGACCAGAGTACACCAGAGCCAGTCTGGAGGAGCGCTTGGATGCTGGAGATGCCCTCTTTGTGGAAGCCATCCACACAGACAGCGACAGTGAGCAGGATGGGGGTGGGGGATACTTGCGTGTGTGACGTGTCTGGGGAGAGGGAGTAAGCACAAGGCAGAAGCCAGGAGGTTGGCACCTAGTGGTATGGCCCTGTATCTCTCAGGGCTTCTGCTGTACAGTCATTACGAGAATGATCTTCAAAGTCTCTTTCGGGAGTCGTTCTGTGACCACTGAGACAGCTGGTTTTCTTTTTAGCAGCCAATACACGTAGGATTTTCATTTATGGATGAAACTCACTTGTTTGGGAGTCCCTCTCTCTGATTCAAAACCAGACTTTGTACTGAGAAGGGATTGGGGAGGACGTTGCTGCCCAACTGACTTATGGGAAAGCTATGCTGCTTTTTCAGGGTGATTGTGTCTGGTCCCTGGGGATGGGGAGATTCCTCTCCCCATCTGGACTCCCCTTCTCCTCTGTGAACAAGCCCAATCCTCAGTGCAATGGAGAATGAGAAGCCCCCTGCCAATGGTGACAGACACAGGAAAGACCCCCCAACTCTCAATCCATTATATCCAAATTAAGCCCTTCTGATCAACTGGGAAGCAAGGTGGACAGTCTTCCTCATTTCTACTTGATAGAAAATGCCCAGAGTCTGTGCCAAGCACTGTACTCAGTGTCATTGAAGCAAGGAGAAATAACATCTGGCCTGACCAAAAGAGTTTTCAGTCAAGTGAGATCTTGTCTCAAAAAATAAAAAGGGTTGCGGATGTGGCTCAGAGGTTGAGAGCCCCTGGGTTCAATCCTCAGTACCAAAAACAAACAAAGATACAAAAAAAAAATGGTACCCATATTCACCAAATAAAATCAAGAAATACTCCTCAATCAAGTTTGCATGAAATAATATTATGAACTTGGTAAATTTGAAGGAGATGTCTCATTCTCTGTGGTCACAAGCCTTCTCTAGCATCCAAGACCCACAGACTAGTGATTCTGGAAGAAGCCCATGTAGCCTCGTTCACACCTTCACTGCCCAGAGGGGAAACCAAAGCCCATGGCACTCTGTCTGCCTCTGTCAAGTGAATTAACCTTGTTCATTAATAACACAAGTCCTTTATGCCCCTAATTTGGCTAACCAGATGACTTATTAGGTCTCCAGTTACCTGAGATAGGTCTTAGGCCCTTCAAAGTTCCTGATTGGATTGAAAAAAATTCATTCCATTTATTCAATCCATCTTTACTGAGCTATGTAACCAGTACTGAGAATACAGCAGTGAACAAGGCTTAGACAAGGTCCCTGCCCACTCAGAACTCATAGGCTTCGGGATCAGGCACTTATCTATTTATTCACTCAATAACTATTAGGCACTCACTATGAGCCAGGGAATGTGGTAGGTGGTAAGGACCCAGCAGAGAAATGTCACGCAAAAGACCTGCCATTGTGGATCTTACATCCAAGGAAACAAATGAGATGATTACACATTTTGATTATTATAATGAAGAAGCAGTGAGGGTTGGGGGTGACAGGTAGGGGATCTGCTCCATAGGATTCTTGGAGAACATCTGCTCAAGAAGAGGTGGGGTAGATCTTAGTGGATGAGAACAAGTCAGCCCTGGGAAGGCTGGGAGAAGAGCATTCCAGGTACAGAGGATCCCTCCAGCTAGAAGTGAAATGCAGGCCTGGACACAGGTTTGTTCTAGAGACAAAAAAAAGGGTACCATATGGTTAGAGGGCAGAGAAGGAGGAGGAGGTGTTGAGTGTGTTGGACAAGAGGGAACAGTCTAGGCTGGACTCTGCAAGGAGCTTCCCTTTGGTTCTAAGATCCCTGAGAATAGGGCAGTGACTTGGATTTCTTTAAGAGACTGCAGCTTCTATACAGGGAACCAAGTACAGGAGGGTACTAAGAGAGGCCCAGAGGCCCAGGACAGGGCAATTGCAGGGGTTGTCTGGGTGAGAGGTTGGAGACTTGAGCCAAGGTGATGGCAGTAGGAGAAAGATTCAGAATATATTTCTAAATATACTCTGAGATAGAGCTGACCACACTCTAATGGGCTGGGTGTGGGAAGTGAGGGTAAGGCCGGGATTAAGGGTGATTTCTGTGTCTCTGCTTAACCCTTGGGTAGATGTCATAAAACAAATAATTCACTGTTTCTTACAACAGTGACAGATGACCTGAAGGAGAAAATCAGGGTCCCTGGTGGTTGGGCTAACCCAGCCTGGGGTTGGGAGAGGGGTCAGATGTGCTATATGGGAGGGCCTAGGAGATAGCCCCAGTGAAAGAGGAAGACTAGAGTCTCTCTTAAACTCAGCTCTTTGTAGTCACATCATATTTCCACTCAGTGAAGAAAGCACAAAAGTATGTTTTGCGGGAGACTGTGGAAATGTGGCCCAAAACTTATTTATCTGAAGTATTGCTTGAAGGAAAACAGAAACTAGGAAATTTACTAAGTTTATAATATTTTTTATAATACAAACTTGATTGAGGAGTATTTTCTTGATTTTATTTGGTGAATGCAGGTACCATTTTTTTGTTGTTGTTGCTTCTTTCTTTGTTTTGGTATTGAGAACTGAGCCCAGGCGCACTTAACTTCTGAGCCACATCCTCAGCCCTTTTTATTTTTTATTTTGAGATAAGATCTCACTGATTTGCTTAGGGCCTCACTGAGTTGCTGAGGCTGGCTTTAAACTCATGGTCCTCCTGCTTCAGCCTCCTGAGCTGCTGGGATTACAGGCGAGTATGGGTATCTTATACATTGATTCTTCTTTGGTTCAGCATGACTCGTCTTACAAAGTCTTGGAGCTCTTTGGAGTGAGGTGGACACAGACAGGGTGGGCTCCTAAGGCCAGAATTCAGGCACTGCTGCCAGTGGACCCTACTGTGGGTCCCGGAAGATATGTTCCTGAAGTAAGAAGGTAATGGGATTCTGCCTCTTTCAGATTTGGGCATTCGGATTCCTGTTGGACATGTGGACTACTTCGTCAACGGAGGCCAGGACCAGCCTGGCTGTCCCACGTTCATTCATGCAGGTCAGAAAGCCAGAGCATTGGTGTTTGCCTGCCGCACAAGCTGGAGACCAACGTTGGTCTTCACACTGAATTGACCAGTGAGGGCCACTGAGGGTTTTCTGACAATACCCTTTGCTGAGTCCTATAGTGCCTCACTCTGCACTTACCAAGAATCTTTGGAGACCTGAATTTCAGACAAATTTTCAGCCTGATTTTGGAAGCTGCCCTCCCCACTTAACTTAGGCCCTGACCCAACTTCACATCACTCAAGCCAATCACTTCTTATTCTTCCTTGTGCCCTGATTTGTGGCAAAGCCCACACAAGCTGCATTCTCTGCAGAGTGGGGCTGTGGCAGAAACAAGCCAATGGGCCCAAAGCTAGTTAGCCCAGGAATCCATTCACTGCATGACCACTTCACCAAATATAAGAAACTTAACTGTTTTCTAAAATTATCTTCAAGATCTCCTCCTCCTCCTCTTCCTTCTTCTTTGTACCCAGAAGCACTTAATCACTAAGCCACATCCCCACCCCTTTTTATTTTTTATTTTGAGACAATGCCTTGCTAAGTTGCTGAGGTTGCTTTTGAACTTGCAATCTTCCTGCCTCAGCCTCCCAAGCTACTGGGATTACAGGAGTGCTAAAATGATCTTCTTGAACACATGCAATCAATATACATTTCTTCTATTCTACATACATTCTTCTGGAATGTTCTTTTTGAATATATATTCTTCATAGCATTATTTATTTAAAAATATTAAATTTGTCAAAAGCTAAGCATTAAGGACTGTTTAGTCATATTCTTTGTATGACCATGACTAATATATTGACACTTCATATAGAAGTTTTAAATGCTGATTTCTATTTTTATTTTCCGGCTTCACTATATTCTTAACACTTTAAGGATACCTTTGACAATTTTATTGAATAATCACTAATCTGCTTTACCAAATTTAGTAGTTTTCTAAAAATATGCTTCTTTTTGACAGTTTATTGAGTAATTTCAGTTATTTTGATCAGGTGGCCTAGTTTGGTTTCAATGGTGTTGGAAAATTTCAGAAGCATTTTAATGAACCACTTTTCATTTCTTCTTCATACAAATTTTGAGAAAGGTATGGTTTGTCTCTGCCTCAGCTCCCTGTTAATGAAGGAAGGAACTTGGTTGTGGTTTGGGTGTCTCAATCTCAGGGGAAAAGAAAGTCAGCTCGAAGTTCCATCCTGATTACCAGTCCCACAAAGAGGGTCCCAAAGGATGGGGGGCGGCTAAAGACCCAAGAAGCCTGCCTGGGGTTGTAGCTTACTATTTACCTTAGCCCCAGCCAATCCAGCCAATGGGAGTTGTTGCACACTTTTAAATAGGGTAGCAATAACAACAATAGAACCAAGCTTTTAGTAAATTGGGGAACTTGGCAGACTGATTGCATCAGTCATTTGGCCAGTCAAGTGTCAGCACTTCAGCTTCAGAGACAACTGATCATGATTGCCTCACTGCTGGGTTAGGTAGAATGAAGTTGTAAAAAATTGGCTGTGTGGTTGGTGATGAAGAAGGCAGCCAATCATGTCCAGAAGTAGAGTCGGCATCTTCCCATCTTATAAAGGAGAGTTTGCATGATCACAGAAGAATAGCTCTGAAGTCAAGCAATTTCCACTGTAGATTAAGCCTATATAACTCAGGAAAGGGAAAAGGGAGAAAGTGGTAACCATGTCCATTAATACTTAAGAATGTGAGACAGGGGACATCCTATGTATTTATAGCCTTCTCGAATATGAAATTTGGTAGAGTTACAGTAAGCAGCATGAAGGGAATTTCCATTTGTCTTGACTGAAAACTTGGCTGTTTTTTCCCTCCGGTTCAGGTTACAGTTATCTGATCTGTGATCACATGAGGGCTGTGCACCTCTACATCAGTGCCCTGGAGAATTCCTGTCCATTGATGGCCTTTCCTTGTGCCAGCTACCAGGACTTCCTTGCCGGAAACTGTGTGGATTGCTTTAACCCTTTTCTGCTTTCCTGTCCAAGGATAGGTAAAATGTCACCCTTTGGACTCGCTTTGACAATGTGGGGAAAGTTCACATCCTGCCAGTTGTCACCTCTTTACCTTCTAAGTTCCAGTGGTTGAAAGACCTATCCAACTGAGGGAAAGAAAAATTAACCCAAGAGGTGTTAGCCTGTTCTCACAGAAGATAGCAGCTGGCCCTCTGTGTTCTGCCTCTCACCAGCTCTCCTGCTCCCTGCTGCCACACTCCCTCTGCACCGACAGCCCCTCTCATCTGGACGCCCAGCCTCAGGACACTCTCTAGAAACATTGGCACAATGCGGAGCCCCTGCCCTTCTCTGACAGATACTTCTATAAGTCCTTCTTACTAGGTTGGCCATCTCTAGCTCTTCACAGCCCCTTAATTAGTGTGTTCTGGGGAAACTCCAAAGTGGCACATGTGCCTACTTCAGAGGTGCGACATTGTGATGGCCACTGTGATGGCCAGTGTGGAAGGAATTGACTAACAGCTGGGCCACTTGGGCATGTTCCTGAATGATCCAGGCCAGTCTGGGAGAGAAGGCTGATGGATCTGTCCTCTAACTTGCCTGTGTAGACTATTGCTGCAGATATCCTGGGGTTATCCAGGATGAAAAACTCCTGAGTAGTAGAAATACTCCTCCCCCATTCCACACTCTTCCACCTCCCACCACTCCAAACTGCAGCAGCCTAACATTGCTTATACAAATGAAGTGGATACCTGCTTGATAAAATGTTAGAGGAAGGGTATCTTACCATAACAAAACAAGCCAACACTATTTCAGGCTCAGTGGATATGTGTCTGCATTGTCCCCAGATGTGATGGACCAGTCGATGTAACAGCCACTTCCCATTGACTGCCCAGCCTCAGCTCTCTCTCCACTTTCCCTTGCACTGAACACCTTAGAGATGCTAACCATGTGTACTTCCAAGGGTATAGCACATTTCCTCATTATGTGGGCCTTTGCCCTAACTCTATTCTCTGCCCTGATCACCCTCTCCCTGAATGCCATCTGCAGTCTCCAGGTCCAATATTTCCCTTGCACTGTTTTTGCTGCACAGGATACAAATGCCATTAAACTGTCATGTAGACTGATTTGCAAGGAAAAGACATAATTTTAAATTTCTTATAATTATCTATTGAGAATGGGTCATATAGCCAGGCATGGTGGCACATAGCTGTAAAACCAGCATCTCAGGAGACTGATGGAGGAGGACCAGGAGTTTGAGATCAGTTTGGGCAACTTAGAGAGATACTGTCTCAATATAAAATTTTTTTAAAGGGTTGGAGGTGCAGCTCCGTGGTAGGGTGTTTGTCTAATAGGTGCAAGGCCCTGGGTTCAATTCCCAGCACCTGGAATGAGTACACAGTGTAGCTGTCTGTTTCTGGGTATGCAAATTAATTTGTATTTGGCTGGGTGCTGAGCCCAGAGCTCAGACTCTGGTCACACAAGACCTGGATTTGAATCTCAGCTTCTCCATTTCTCCTGAAATGGCCTCCTCTTTGCTTCTTAATTTCCAGGGCTAGGAGACCAAAGTGGTATCAAGATAGAGCCGCTTCCCAAGGAAGTGAAAGTCTACCTCCTGACAACGCCCACGGCCCCCTACTGTGGTGAGTAGGGAGAAAATGCATGCTGTGTCAATGTGCCTTTTGGAAGAGTCCAGGACTCCAACCTGGATTGTATCCAGCCCAGTGTTGGAGCCCAGTTGGGAGGCGAAGGACTGGGGCAAAGATATGCTGGGAGGAGCAGTTCCTGGTCTTAGATGGAACCAGACTGTAAGAATGAGGCCAGTCCACACTTCCACAGATGAGGTCTTGGGATATTCTATCGTTCATGTACTGATCCTCTTTTCTCCTCTCACCCAGATTTGCTCTGGGGGTTGGGTCTCTCTAGAGCAGTATTTGCTCACACTTCTGGGTCCTTCCTTCCTACACATTTCCTTCCCCCTCCTTGATGAACACTGTATATGTCTCCCACCCGGCAGCCCTACTGGATGAGGGTCCTGGGTAATGCACCCTCCGCCCGCCTTCCCCTTTACAGACACATTCAAATGGTCCATAGTTGCTTTCACTGCATTTCTTCGAAGCTAAAATGCCCGTGATCGTGAAAGATGTAAAACATGAAAGCCTGTCTTAGGACAATGTAGTTCCTTCTTCCCCATGCTATTTATGTCTTCACTGTACTTCCTGGTTTATGTGTGTTGTCTTGAGGTCTTCCTGACTGCTTTGTGATGTGTACAGGACACAATTGTGCTGGTTTGGATGATACATTATGTGTCCATCATTTTAACTGGTTTTCTGATTAGCTTGTGTTGGAGTTAGTGGAGGGGTCTTTGTGACTATTTCTTCCAGTTACTGGAAGGCCTAGTGCAATGTGATATGGAGCCCAGAGCTCAGACTCTGGTCACACAAGACCTGGATTTGAATCTCAGCTTCTCCACTTATCGGCTGTATGATCAGGAACAATTTACTTAAGCTTTCTGGACTTCTTATGTGGAAAATGGGAACAATAACAGTACCTACTTGCAAGAATCAATTGTGAGGATAAAACAAAATAGTATAAGGGAAGTCTCTGTCACAGTGATTGGAACCAAATAAAGAAGCATGTCCTTTCCTTTCCTTAGAGAATTTGAGAGAAGAACAGATGGAGGTGTTGCTACCTTCAGGCCAGAGAGAATTCCTGTCCACATCTCTCAGGGTCAGAGTAGGTTGCAGAGTCAACAGTGGGCTTTCTATGCGTGTCAGTCATTGGCCAGCCCAACTCTGAGAGAAGTGGGTGAGGAAAGGGAAGCTCTAAGGGACCAAGCAACATGCCCATGGTACATAGTTGGGTGAAAAAAATCAGCATCAACCTCAGATATTTTGACTCCCAAACCTATGTCCTTTCCGTGCAGCTCCTTCCTCCATGCTGGCCTCTGTTTCCACTCCGTGGTCACTTCTCCCACAGGCTGAGGGAGGAGGTGGGGTCTCAAGGTGGAGGCATGGCTGTCAGCCAGATGTCCTGGCTTCTGATTCCGCCCCCTGGCATATGGCAGTAACCTGAATTGGCTCCACCCTGTCTGCACAGCTAGGAACACAGCTGCAGGAGAGCCTGGGACTCTTTTTTTTTTAATTTTTAAATTTTATTTATTCCAATTTGTTACATATGACAGCAGAATGCAATTCAATTCATATTACACAAATAGAGCACAAATTTTCATGTCTCTGGTTGAACACTAAGTAGAGTCACACCATTTGAGTTTGCATACATGTACTTAGGGTAACGATGGCTGTCTCATTCCACCATCTTTTCTACCCCCATGTCCCCTCCTTCCCCTCCATCCTCTTTGCTCTATCTATTCCTCCCATGCTCCCCACCATCCCCATTATGAATCAGCATCCTTATATTAGAGAAGACATTCAGCATTTGTTTTTTGGGGATTGGTTACTTCACTTAGCATTATATTCTCAATCTCCATTCATTTACCTGAAAATGCCATGATTTTATTCTCTTTTAACACTGAGTAATATTCCATTGTGTACGTATACCACATTTTCTTTATCCATTCATCTACTGAAGGGTATTTAGGTTGGATCCACAGTTTAGCTATTGTGAATTGTGCTGCTATAAACATTGATGTGGCTGTGTCCCTTAAGTATGCTGTTTTTAAGCCCTTTGGGTATAAATTGAGGGTTGGGATAGCTGAGTCAAATGGTGGTTCTATTCCAAGTTTTCCAAGGAATCTCCATACTGCTTTACGGTTTGGTTGCACCAATTTGCAGTCCCACCAGCAATGTAAGAGAGTGCCCTTTTCCCCACATTCTTGCCAACACTTACTGTTGTTTGTATTCTTAATAGCTGTCATTCTGACTGGAGTAAGATGAAATCTTAGAGTAGTTTTGATTTGCATTTCTCTAATTGCTAGAGATACTGAACGTTTTTTCATATATTTGTTAATTGATTGTATATCATCTTCTGAGAAGTGCCTTGGCCCATTTATTGATTGAATTATTTGGTTTTTTTGGTGCTAAGATTTTTGAGTTCATTATATATCCTAGAGATTAGTGCTCTATCTGACATGCATGTGGTAAAAATTTGCTCCCATTCTTCAGGCTCTCTATTCAGTTCACTGATTGATTGTTTCTTTTGCTAAGAAGAAGCTTTTTAGTTTGAATCCATCCCATTTATTGATTCTTGATTTTAATTCTTGTGCTATAGGAGTCTTATTAAGGAAGTCAAGTCCTAATCTGACATAATGGAGATTTGGGCCTACTTTTTCTTCTACTTGGTACAGAGTCTCTGGTTTAATTCTTAGGTCCTTGATCCACTTTGAGTTTTGTGCATGGTGAGAGATAGGGGCTTAATCTCATTTTGTTGCATATGAATCTCCAGTTTTTCCAGCACCATTTGTGACTATTGAGACTATCTTTTCTCCAATATATGTTTTTGACCCTGGGACTCTTGAAGGTTAAAAGCATTTTAAGGTCCCTGCTAAGATAGATTCACAGACTCCTGATTTTTCTATTCATGTTTGTTGTGAGACCTCCTCCTTCTACCAAGAAACATGGCCCTGTATGTTCAAAAACCACAGAGAGGCACAGAAGAGAGCAAGCCAACATGAACACCTGCTCACCTGTGTATTGTAAGTCTCTGATTCTGAGGATGGAAGCAGGTCTCTCCTCCAGGACCAGGCATGAGCAAACCTATCTAAGAATGCTCAGTGGGGCCCAGCTGCCAGCTCACAGCTATCCAGCCACTCCCAGGCCTTCATGGCATTGGGCTCCCATGCCAGCACCCTTGGTCCGCCTTCACCTCAGCACTGCCCATGAGGACAGTGATCACCCTTGATTTCTGCCAAGCATGTGCCAGTATGAGCAGAAGATTTTCTATAAATAATATTTTTAAACAATATTACTTTTGCTTTATAGAACAGTTTTTCACACAGTGCCTTCTCTCCATTACCTCATCGGATCCTCACCATGTCCTATTGGTGATGTTGGGATTACTGCTTATAGTTGAGGGAACCAAGACACAGCAAGGTTCAGTGGCTTAGGTCAGGTGCCAACAGCCTATGAAAAGCACGTCTGGCCTTGGATCCAGAACTCCCAACCAGCCAGTCAGGGCTTACTGCATGCTGCTACCTATGTCCTACTCCCATGTAGATTTGATCTTACTACCAGTTCTCATCCATTCAACCTTAGGCCTGGGTTTCTTGGATTTTCCAGAACCATGTAAAGAAAAGACAGGCAGAATCTTAAGAAAATTTCTCGATCAATCATATCTGTTAGCAAAGGAAGATGTGATATCATAAGTCAAACTCATCCCAGAAAATTAAATTTCTAAAGCTTTCATAAGTCAGGCTCACAGGTATCCACTCCAGTTCAGACTTTGTTTATCCCCATAACAATCAACATCCCATAGTAAACAACTGGGAGGGAGAGATATAAGACATGGCCTTTGGTGTTTTCCCCCTGTGGAGGGAGGAGCGTACAAGCATTTCTCATGAGTTTCTGGCATCTTGGTGCTTGCCAGTGAGCTCTGTTACTAATCCTGTTGGGCCCAGAAGGATCACAGCACTCCTCCAACTTAGTACTGAGTTCACCTATATCCCTTGAATGCCCCTCACCACCACCAGGAAATGAAGCAAGTGAAAAAGTAAAAGTACAGATAGGGGAGAGGTGAGGAGTGCATCTTTAACCATGTTCCCATCACCCAAGGAGCCTGGGAAAATTTTCTGAGAACAAAGTTACTGCAAAATGCTACCAGGTGCACCTACTACTTGATAAGAAAAGGATGGTGCATTAGGGGAGTTGTAATCTTCCTTACCTTTTCTTGCTAGAGGGATGATAACCCTGGGGGTATCACCGTCTGCCAGGCTGCTTGCCCAGTCTGTGTCAACAACACCCTCTTTGAGAGTACCAGCATCTGTGCTGCCCAAGGGAGGGTCAAGATGCCACACAGGTGACCAGCTGCCACAGGGAGGGGAATATCCTTCTCTTATACACATAGCTTGGTTCTCTGACACTGTGTTTGGGAGGGGGAGGATCACTACTGTCTTTTAGGAGTGAATTATTTAGCATATGTCTTAGTCTATTTGTGCTCCTATAACAAAAATCAGAGACTGGCTAATTTATAAAGAATGTAAATTTATTTTTTCATAGTCTAGAGACTGGGAGGTCCAAGATGAAGGTGTTGGCATTTGGCACCTATGAAGTCTGTTCTCTTTGCTTCCAGGATGGCACCTGTTGCTGCGTCACTGTCATTCTTCATATGGCAAAAAGGCAGTTTGGAGCAAAGGGCCCTGACTAGTTCCACTGAGGTCTTTTTTTTTTTTAATACTGGTAATTGAACCCACAGGCACTTACCATTACATTCCCAGTCTTTCTTTTTAAATTTTTATTTGTTAGTTTTTGAGATAGGGTCCCACTAAGTTCCCCTGGATGGCCTTGAACTTGGAATCCTCCTGCCTCAGCCTCCTGAATATCTGGATTACAGGTGTGTGCCACCAGGCTCAGCTCACTGAACTACTCTTGAGGAATCTGTTCTCATGACTTAATCACTTCTCAAAAGTCCCCACCTCTTCATACTGTTGTGTTGAGAGTTAAGTTCAAATGTGACTTTGGAGGGGAAACCAACATTCTAACCATAACAGTAAATGCTAGATTCTTTTGGGTTCAAGATTACATAACCATGATAAAGACACCAAATAAGGGAGAGTGAGACATTCTAGTTCTACAGGTAATAAAACTGACACTGAATCCTTCCTAGGTACAGACACTGTCCTAATAATTTTATATGTATTAATTTGCTTACTTCTCACTCTGACCTGTGGGACATCTATTTTACTATTCCCAATTTATATTTGAGATGTCTTGGGATCTGGATCTGCTGTGGGGTACACAGCTACTAAGAAGTAGAACTGAGATTCCCAACTGCTCTGCCACTTTTGGGGGCTTTCCAAACATTGCATCTCTGCCTTCTGCCTTAGTTTCTGCTGTGCTTTGGTTTCCTAGTGCATCACAGCCTCGTGGAGTTTTACTTGCAGGAGCCAAGAAGAAAGGACACAAGCATCAAGATCACCTTTGTTAGCAGCAATGTCACCTCCTCAGTCAAGATCACCATGTACGTAAGTGTCCCACGTGGCTGACCCCTCTCCTCAGGAGTTGCCTTTACATTTTCCAAGTGTACACACTCCAAACATCCCAGGTCAGGCTGAGATTGCCAACAGTTGGACCTAGATGACCTGGCTGGTGCAGCACTTATGTAGACTGACCCATAGACGCATTCTGGGGAAATGTCCCAGGTTAGTACGGGTTAGTGTGGGATTAGTACAGGTCCAAGCATAGGGTAGATGACAAGGCAAGCAGGCAGCAGTAATGGGATGTCCCAACAGGTGGTTAGAACATAGGAATCAGGTCCCTAATAGGAAACAGTGCTCAGGAAGGCCTCAGTCACTAGCCCAGGGAAGGTTGGCCAGAGTTTGGGGAGCATCCAGGATTTTGGCAGCTCAGTCAGTGGGCTGAGTACTTTCTATTGGATCAATTCAAGGTCATGGTATTTCTAGAAGGGTGTTTGCCTCACCTCTCCAGAACACTGTAGATCGGTCAACAGTGGCAGAGTGATGTCAATGATGCACATTCCTGGCTGTGTCTTAGAATCACCTGGAGAACTTTAAAAATGGGGTCCACCCCACCAAAGTTCACCCCAGATGAACCACACAGCCAAAGCTCCATGAGAGAGTCTAATGGACATCCACGGGTTAGTGCCTCCTCCCAAAAAGACTTACATGAATTTTGAAGATGGCCACCAGAACATGTTAGCTTCTACCTTCAATTTTTTGAATTTTTAATCTTTAAGATAAAAAATTGGGGATGGGGCTTCCAAGGAGAAAGTATGTTCTTTTTCCTACATTCTTTAGCTTTGAGCAACACCAACATTAACTTTGAATTGTATAATTTACCGGAGTCAAGTTCCCAAATTACTCACATAAAGCATCTTTCATATTCCTTCTATTTTGTAAGCTCCTCAATCTGAGCAGTTTCTTAAAAAGAACAATCTTATTTTTCCTCTAACGTATTTCAAAACACTTTGAAGAGTAGGGAATTTTTAAACAGTTATACAGTATCTTCCCTCAAAAGGAAAAAACAAACTATATGCTTAACCTCAGACTAAAAGCTACACCCAAAAGATATGTCATCACTGCCAAGGAAAGAGAAATGGGGCTGGTGAGGAAGGTCCCACCCTGCTACATGGTGTGGAAGGGACCATGGCCCTTCTTTCCTTCTTTCTGCCCCAGAGCCCAGGGAGGAACAGAAAGGGTGGGCAGACCAGACTAGGCCCAGGAGGCAAGTTCTTTCCCTCTAGCCTGGTGCAGTCCTTGCTGTCCTTCTCCCTGACTCCCCAACATCATACCCTCAGGACTCTTCTGGAAGGGCTGAGCCTTGTTCCAAATTTGATGACTTTCATGGAAGGCCTCTTCTTCCACACTTGGATCTTACCATCTCTGGCCTTTATCTAAGGTCCCACAGCCCTTTTTGAAGCACTCCACCAGGCTGGGCACTTCATAATCTGCCTGCATCTTTGTCTCATTCTCCTTCCTCAACTTTGTCACTGATGAGGTGGTGCCTGCATCTTGTACACTGATGGGGAAACTGAGGGACAGGCCAAAAGAGTGGATTAAGAGAGACCTGGGCATTTTCACTCTGGGCCTTCTAGGTGGAAGTCCGACTGTTCTGAACACTGTGGTTCAAGCTCATGGTGGCCCATAGGGAAGCTGGGATTTATACTTAGGACTGTGTGAATCCAGAGCTACCTTGCTAGGTTAGGTCACTTGTCCAAAGCCAGACAGCTTAGAAGAGACAAAACCTGGGGTCCACCCCAGCTCTGTCTGACTTTAAGACCTATTTTGTGGTTGTAATTATTGTTTTTCCATCCGTACATTCATACCTGGCTTAATGCAGAGTACCCTTACACTATATTCTTTGAACTCAGGGGCCCTAAAAGAGGGTTTCTATTTTCAAATAGTTGCATCTTAAAGTAAAGCTCTCCTTTACTTGTGAATCCAAGAGTGAGAGACATTTTTCCAGATATGAAATTCTAAGAGCTACTATTTTGCCACAGGGTCTACTCTTTTATTCTCAAAAATCAAGAAGTATTTCTTGAGTCACGGTCAAGACTGAAAATGTGTGGGTAGAGGGGCTGATGAAGTAATACAAAGGACCATGGTTCCCACCTTCAAGGAGCTAGTCCCTCTATGCATGACAACCAGCCAGTGTGATCAGCAAAGTCCTATCACAACCAAAGAGGAAGCGAAGCAGAAAGTTCCATAGACATTCACTTTCCCTTTCCCTGCCCCTAGACCTGGACAGCAACTCCGGGGAAAAGGAGTCATAGCCCACCCTGAGCCACAGTGCCAGATAAAACAAGTGAAATTAAAGTTTCAGGCTTCCAGCCATGTTTGGAATAAAAACAAGAGTACCATCGTTGGGAAGTTCTGCATGGCTCCTCTGCCCGTCAATGACAGGTGAGCCCCCATACCCAACCCCACCCCAGACACACACACACACACACACACACACACACACACACACAAACACACCAAGCAACCACCCCTCCCTTAGGTGCATTGCTTGTTGACATTCAATTTTGCCATGGTATTTACCATTTTAGCAGCAGAGAGGACAAAAACCCAGGGTTTTCCTGAAGCTCCCTAGTGGGACCTCTAGGGTTGGGGATGTTAGGAAGGATGACAAGGAGGGTGGCATAAGAAGCAATAAAAGGAGGAGGGGTTTGATTCTCCACCCCCACTTCAATATAAGAAACTCTCCTTTATCTGCTTAATGTGTTTGGTATCCATGTAAGGTTTTATTGGAGCAACATTTTCTCATTGCCTATTTCGTCCTTCTTAGCCTCCATTTCAAGTGTGTCTCTGGTACAGTCATGGCTATGGATCTGGAATCCACATTCCCTTTCCCCTTCCTCTAGCAGGCATTTATATTATTTGTATTACCACCCCTGGACACTTGGAGGGCAAGGATAGGCTCTATTGTAGAAGACTGTAGACTCCTGTCACTGGACATCATGGGAACACAGAGACAAATAATTGACAGCCCTCTTTCTTCACCAACCAAGAAACTGCCTCCTGTTGCTCTTTTCTTGCAGTAAAAACACAGTCTGTCTGCCTGAGCCAGTGAACTTACAAGCAAGTGTGTCTGTTTTTCATGACCTGAAAATAGCCTGTGGATAGCATAAACGTGGGTAGGACACCTCCCTGGACTTTTTTTGAGGAAAATATGGTGAGGGACATGTATATGTGTATGCAACATACGCTAGACTATTGCTACTAACAAGGAAGGTCAAATTCTTGATTATATTCCTCATAATTAGTTTCTGTGGAGGGGAGATGACTCATTTTTCAGAACTTGGTCCCCATTGCCGATCTGAAAAGCTCACGTGGATGCCATTTCAGCTTCCCTATTCCTACGTAACTGCAATTGCCTCACATCCTTGGGCATCTATACTTAGGATGCCATTGAAACAGAGAAGTTTTTTTTTTAAATAAAACATCATGGAATTTCTGAATCATTTAAATATTTTATTGGAATGGAAATTCCCTTATGTAGAAAAAAATGATTTATAGTCTATGGGATTGGAGAAGACAGTAGATATTGAATTCTCTATATTAAGGTAGCAACTGAAAATTAGTTGGAACAAAAGAGGGGATGAAGAGTGGGGATGGGGAGGGCGCCACTGACCATCCCGGTGCCTCCTTTGGGTCCCTGGAAGGTTTGGAGGATTTTGATCTTTGTAAATAACCTTGTTACCAGTCACAATCCATCAAAAAAATAAAAATAAAATAAACAAACAAAACCAGATGGTGAGCTCAAATTAAAAGTACTGTTTTCAATAATCCGTTGTGGGGAAGCAGTTGTCTGGGGCTAGTGGCATGGGGGCTGCTGAGACCTGGGGCCTGAAGATGCAAGGAGAGAGCACCTGAGCCTAGAAGCAGAGGGGGCTGGGAACAGCCAGTCCTCCGGGGAGGAAGCGATTCCTGACATCACTTTTCTGGCTCCTTCATCCTCTTGCTCATCCTACCCATTGAATGACCCTCAGCTGGAAGCCAGAAGACAAAATACACCTCAGTGTGGCCCAAACAGGTCCAGGGCAAACATCAGGACAAAGATGGGTGGGGATGGGTAGGGTGGGTTAAAAATGTTTGGGAAACACATATGATATTCACCTTCACCACCATTCCTCCTAGATTCTTCTCTTTATATTTTAAAAACTGAAATAAATACTGTTTAAAAGGAAACTGCTGACTTGTTGATTCTCTCTCCACACCAAAGTTGGGCAGAATGACGTAAGCAGCAGGCTCTAGTTACTCCCCTGGGCCACTCACCCAGGGCAGCTGAAGCCAGAGCTTCTGCCTTTCCAAGCTGTGGAAATAAGCAGATGGCCAGGTGATGCAATGTGACTATTAGCCCACAGGCTTAATTATCTGCATGGTCACAGCCAATAGACGATGACACATCTGAAGAACCCACATGTTCCCCAATACGTAGGCTCGGAATTTTTTATTTTTTCAAAACCAAAAAAACTCTCCTCCTTCATTTTCCTTGCTGCTTGTTGCTTTTCTTTCAAGTGTGGATAAATCATATTACCCTTTTGTGATCAAAATTATGTCCCATGATGTTGACACTAACTGAGGTTAAAATGACCTGACCTGCTTTTCACTGACTTCATACTTTCCATTTTGCTTTTGGGCATAGCTGGGGGTGTTTCTTCATTAATATCTTCTTATTTTAAAGCAGCACTAAATCCACTCACATGTTATTTTGCTCCCCATAAGAAATGTTAGATTATTACCTTAAATGGAAAAAAAACCAGCTTCCCTTATAAATTAACCCTAGAAATAAATACAATGAGAACACGACAATGTTTAAAATTCCAACTAAATATTGTGGTCTGCCAAAGGCTCTAAGCCCCAGGACTATTTTTTCCCCCTAATTATAAAGGGAAGGTTGGCAAGTACAAGAGATGTTACAAATTTATCCACAATGAATGAGATTTTCTTCTATTTGTAAACAGTGGATTAAAAGAAAATGAAACATGCAAGATTTCTCACTGTGGGGTTTAATGTTATTTAATGGTGGGTCTGTGTGCCACTAACAGTTAACTTGTGCAGAGTACATGCCTTCACTATAGGAAACCTGACTTGAGTAGGTAGGATGATTGTGGGGTTAGGAATAGTAGGAAGCTAATCGTAACTCTGCTCCATGGTAGGCCAAAGGCAGAGTTTGGATGGCTCTCCACACCCACATTGCTCACAGGACTCTGCTAAGACATTTTCATGAGCAGAGACTATTATTTATTTATTATATTATTATTTATTATTTATTTGACAGAAATAATTCAGTCAAAATTCAGATTCACCACCAACTACAAGACACCTGCTGAAACTGCAAAGCAACTTGACCCTGGAAAGCCACACAATAAGAACAGCTGATATTGCTTTCTATTATGCTCCAGGTATTTGAGTGTTTCACATATGCTAAAATTTTATCCTTCCACAAGCCTATGAGAAACATGCAATTAGTACCCCCACTTTACAGAGAGAAAAACTGAGCCTGAAGATCTATCAAGATAATAGGACTAGTAACAAAAGAACCAGGATTCAAATATGAGCTGTCTGGCTCTAGAGTAGGTGATTAACCATTCCTCAAACCAAGCTCAGGAACAATACACCTTAAACCCATGGAACAGGAAGCTTCCAACAATGGAAGCCTCCAGGACTGGCTACATGATTTTCAGAGAGAACTGAAAAATGAAGATCTGTGCTCTTTGCAAAAAATAAAAATAAAAAATAAAAAAAATTAAGAATTCAAGATGATGATAGCACATTAGGAAACAAACTGTGGGCCCTTCAAAATGTAGGGCCCAGTGTAATGGCACAGGTACATGTCCAGGAAGCCAGTCCTGCAGCCGGGTGAGACACAGCCACTATTAATGCCCAGATGTGCTGGACAGTCCAGTCAAACTTGTGTAGTGTAACTGAGTCTAGATCCAGACAAAGCTTCAGTTGGCTAAGGAAGACAGTTGTAAAGGATGAAAAAATCAGCCAGGCGCAGTAGTGTATGTCTGTAATCCCAGCGGCTTGAGAGGCTGAGACAGGAGGATCGCAAGTTCAAAGCCAGTTTCAGCAAAAAGCGAGATGCTAAGCAACTCAGTGAGACCCTGACTCTAAATAAAATACAAAAACAATAGGGCTGGGGAGGGAGGTGGCTCAATGGTCAAGTGCCCCTGAGGTAAATCCTCAGTACCTGCTCCCCCACCAAAACAAAGGATGAATAAAAATCAAGATTGTAGGGCCTTTGGGAGGGGTGCAAGTGTTTCATCCGATGTTCAGATTCTGGGGTCTTCCAGTGTCAAGCACCACTTGATTTTTAAGCAAACCATAATTAAGGCTTTTTAGCCCTTTCTACACTAGAGACTGGGAGAGTTTGGTCCCCACAGGTACAGCACTGTGACAGGTGGGAGGAAGCCCATCTCCATTTGCATTTTGGGACCATCTTTCTCAACATGTGGGGCACTGGAGGCCTAGGGCACATTGACGAGGAAGAAAGTGGCTTCCTGACATCTTTTGATGTCTGATGATGAGAACGGACAGAGGAAAGACCTTCCAGCTATGTCTTACAGCTTTGAGGTCACCTAGGTACTGTGGGGTGGTAAACAGTGAGGAGGCTGCTTCTGAAGAGCAGGGCGGGCAGCTTCCACAAAGGAAATCCAGCTGAAATTTTGTCGATCTTTTCTAAGAAGCAACTTTTGGTTTTCTAGATTCTATTTCATTACTGTTCACTCTAAATTAATATTTTCTTCCTTGATTGGATATTTTCCCACCATTTTTAAAATAGAAAAAGCCAAGCTTATGACTTGACTCTTATTTTCACTTTTGATTTGTCAAAAGGCAAAAAATTCTTCATGGCCTACTGCCCCAAAATGGTAGTGTCATGGGATCACAGAGAGTTCTGGGGAAAAGGTAATTGGTTAATAAGACAAATGTTATTCTGCTACATACAAATTACTTATTTTTCACTTCTGGACTCAAATACCTGTTTCAGGAGACAAATTTGGAATGGAATTTCCCCTAAAATAACCCTCAATAAAATCGGAGATATAGAATGCACTAATTTTCTCACTAAAATCTGAGCCCCTAGTGGTGGTTTAATAGGCCTCCTCCTTTGGAATTCCTAGAGGAAGACCATTGTCTAAAAATCATATTCCTCAGGACAGAAGTTTAGAGTGCTCTAGGAGAGGCCAAAACATTTTGGGGTGTCTTTTGAGCTCAAAGATCATCCTTTCTCTGAGAACTGACCCCTGTCTAGGATGGGTCTACTGTAGGATCTTGTCCTTAGCCTTAGTTGATTGGACTAGCAGTGGACACTTGAGCTTGATCAGTTATATTTCTCTTGTAAACTTGAAATTGTGACTAAGGCAACCAGTCCTTCTCTTCAGGTAATTGGAATTCTTATATGAACTTGAGAGCTGAGGGTAGTTATAATTCCCCATATAATATAGAATTTAAAAACAGGGAAGGCTGATATGTAAGGAAAGAGAAACATGTTAAAGGTCTCCTGAGAGAAACAGAAAGATGATGTTGGGTTCCCTGATGCCTTTCTATTTCCCTGGTCTAGTCCCAAATTGAAACTTAGTGGCAGTTCTAACCTTGGATTCCCTAAGACAGCCCTGTGTCCTTATAATGAATCCCCCTTTGCTTCATCAAATTATCATTATCAAAAAATAATAAAATTTTCTGAGCATTTAGTATGTGCCAGGGAGGGTTCCAATCACTTTACCTAAATTATTTTATGTAATACTCCCAGTAATTCTATGCAGTACTTCATTTTATATATTAAAAAACTGAAGAACATAAAAATTAAGTAACTTGCCCATGACATGCAGCTAGCACTGGATGAAAATCAGGATTTGTGCCAGGATGGTCAGACTTGGGAGCCTGGGCTGTCACTACTGTGTTAGACAGCTCAGCCTGCTCAAGTCGTCATCAAGTACTTGCAACCAAAATGTCTTATCTAAATGAAGATCTCTTCAGCCTGAACCCACTCTAACTAAAATTATCTTCCATTTTTCTCCAAGGTGCTGAAGACTGTAGTTACCTAAAACATACTATGGTCTATGTCTCCTCCACGATTTTGCTCTCCCCTGCCCACTTCCCAGTACTGTGTCCTGATGTCATTTCAGTCAATACTTATGGTGCATTTCAGTAATGGTCAATAGCTTATTGCATCCATGTCAGGCTTTCAGGGTGAGATATAAGGAGCTTAGAAGCAGAGCTATTTTCTCTTTCTCATAGGAAGGATGCAAGAAAAGCCACTTGAATTGGATTAAAGAGAGTAATCTTAATCATGGAAACAAAGGCATCGAAAGGAGTTCAGGCATAAGAGAGTCTTTACTTTAAAGGATCAGTTGATGTCTTTTCTATGTTTCTAGAATGGTCTTCACTTATTAATCTTTAAAATCTCACTTGCCAGTGTTGCATTTCAACATTGTAAGTCTCTATAGGAAGAAATCACGGTGGTAAATAAAAGATATTCTATTAAAACATAAAATTTCCTTAATTGCTGAATTTTCAATGAGCCCCTGACCTCCTTTGCTGAGTAGTCCCTTTCAAAGCTCAATACTTTGAAAGTGATGTATATGCTTTTCCCCAATCTGAAACATACCCTGACCTCACTCTCAGACACAGCTCAGACCCTGTGATGACCATCACAGCCTTTCCTCCACCCTAGAAAAGGCTGTCTTCTTTCCCTTTGAGGAAAGTTTGGGGGTGATGAGAACACCCCAGTGTCCTAGTTCTTCCATGCTCCTATGAAGGACCTTAAGTCCTCTCTGACCCTCGATTTTCACCCCTCAGCTATGAAATCATAACTGCTTGCTTTATGTGTCCATCTAGTGTCCTGATAACAGCCCAAGCTCAATCCATCCCAAACCAAATCAAGATCTTCCCCTAAGTTGTTCTTCTTCTCCTTGTGTAATAGCCACGTCATCACCTAATCATTCAGGCTTGAATCCTGAGTCATCTCAGACTCAGAATGTCACAGTGCTAATTATTTAAAGAAAAAAGCCATTTCCATCTTTCCCCCCAAATATCTGATTTACTTTTAGACACTGTCTCTCAGTTTCTTCAAATGTTCCTGAGATTCGTCTCTTCCTCTCTGTAAGGTTCTGGATTTGGGCTCCAATCTCTGTACTGGTCTCTTTTCCTACAGTTTTTTCCCCCCTCTCTGGTCCATTGTTTTACTTGCCAAGATTTTCACTGAATCCCCCTAATGTCCTTAGAATAGGGACTACCTTGACTACTAACCTAGACTCCAAGAATTTCTGTGGCCAGAAACCAAGATAATTTTTCTTGATTTCTCTCTTACTCTTTCCCAAAAGGAAGTTTTTAACCACAGCAGAGTTGATCTTCTATGATTTTTATCATGTTCTTCAAATAAAACATATAGACTAATCATGGACCCACAGAGTGTTGGGAAAGGAAGCCTCGGCCCAGAAAGATTAAGGGAATTGCCCAGAGTCCAACAGCCACCAGAGAAGAGCACAGCCAGCCTTCCTTTTATATTACACTGCACTTCTAGTCACTTTTGATGACTTTGATTCCTTTTGACATGTGATCACTTTTTGAAGACAAACAAAGGATGGTGTTTATTTGGAAGAAAATAATTCACTTACTCTTCTGCTGCTGCCTTGAAACTCTTGTTCTCTGACACCTACTCAGGCCTAAGCCAGTAAAGAGATTATTATTTTGGATGTAACTGAAGGGTGGAGACGTGGAAGGATATCTAGGCAAATATCCAGGGAAGGGCAGCCCAACAGGTAGAGTCCCCACTCTGCAGTGCTGGGGTCAGAAGGCCTCAGCTAAAATGTTCCTTCTCTCTTGTCATCATCATCCTTTCCAACTTTAAAATTCCCAGTGCTCACTCATCCTTCCTGTGAGAGAAGTAATAGTCTGTCTCCCCAATCCTGAGATCAGTCCCTTTGACTCTACCCAAAGTTCTATCCAGAACTTGTTCTCAGCCATATTTCTTATCTGGAGAGTACAGAGAAATAGGTAAAACTGGAGACAAGCAATCACAAAACCATCATATTTAGTCACTCATTTGACAAACCTTTGTTGTGATTTTTATCATGCTCTTCAAATAAAACGTGTAGACTAATCATGGACCCACAGAGTGTTGGGAAAGGAAGCTGCGGCCCAGAAAGATTAAGGGAATTGCTGTGTGCCTACTACATGCCAGGCACTGTTCTGATGAAAACCCTCTTAAAAATGACTATAATTGGGCTGAGGATGTGGCTCAAGCGGTAGCGTGCTCGCCTGGCATGCGTGCGGCCCGGGTTCGATCCTCAGCACCACATACAAACAAAGATGTTGTGTCCGCCGAAAACTAAAATAAATAAATATCAAAAATTCTCTCTCTCCCTCCTCTCTCTATAAAAAAAAATGACTATGATCCATTGGAGTCTTATTGTGTGCAAAGCGTAGTTTTAAATGCTTTTATAGACATAGACAAAGCCATAGCTACAGATCCATTGCATTTTTATAGCCTCATGTGATAAGTTTACTTTTGCTCATTACTGTTTTGTTGTTATCATTTTGTTTGTGTTTGATTTTGCTATCTTACATACCAGCAAGCGAAGATACAGAGCAGTTCAAGTGACTAGAAAATGAAACAAAGCCAAGTAGCAGAGCTGAAATTTGAATCCACATGGTCTGACTACAGAGCTTTGTATCTGTGACCCTGTTTCCTTGTTGATAGAACATCCTAACCTGATGCTTACTCACATCACCCCATGGCCTTTAAAAAAAGAAAAACATAAAGCTTTCATTTAACAGATATTGCCTGTAATGGCAAGGTGTCTGGCCACATGCTAGGTGCTGAGACTGTAAATACAAAATAAAAGACAAGGACTTTTCCCTTTGGAAGCTCACACATGAGCAGAAAAATAGTAACAAGAGCTATATGTGCCAGTGGTAGTGGTTTACAATGTACCTTAAAATACACCAGCATATAAAGACTCTGGTGTGAGTCCATTTTAACATTGACCGTAGGGGAGTTTGGTCAGTTATCCAAATCAGGAATCAGGGGCAGTCGTCACCTGGCATTTCATCAGAAGCTCACAGTCCAGAGACAGTTACAATTATCAGCTCAATTATTTTTCTATCCCCATATAAACATCTCAACCCTCAGAATCCCTTAGATTCCAAGCCCCAGCTTCCTGGAATTCTGTCTTAACTTGGTATTTTTTTTAAATGTGTGTGCATGTGCATGCATTTACTGATATATTTATATGCTTTTAGATATTTACTTTTAATCTTTTTATTATGGAAAATTTCAAACACACATAAAATTAGAAAGATAGCATAATGAATTCCTATGTATCATCAACTTCAACAATGATTAACTTTCATGGATATCTTGCTTTGTCTCCCAGTTTATTTTAATATATAGCTGGGGTTGAGATCACTGATCTAAATGAATAATCACATTGGGATTCCTGCAAACATAGAAGTATGTGTTGGTTACAGAGAAATCAGGAATGGGGGCAATGAATGCTGACCACAGAGAGCAAAGAAGAGACTTCCATGTCTCCTCCCTGGCTCCTGGGGTCTCGAGGGCCACAGGCAGCTCTGATATCTGGGATCCCAAGCAGAGATGCTTCTCTAGTGGGGCCAGATGACCCAGGTCAGGAGCTGGAATCATGAGCCTGCACACACATGAAAATTGGAGGTCTTCTCAAATATTAAAGTGGATTTACTAGGTTAGATCAAGTACAGTGAGAGAGTTTAAAAATATTTTTTTTGAAGAAAAAATAGTTGTTAGTTTAGGTAGTATTGTAATGCCAGATTCATGGGACCCCAATAGACCTCTAGGAACTGAATCTGATGCAAGCACACAAGAGTCTTTATTGCAAGCTCAAGCCTGGACTCACAACCGTTCCCGAAGCAATGGTTCCAGGGAATGAGTCCTGGTCCTTTGTCTAGTGAGATTTTATAGGTTTTTTGGGGGATACTCTATGCATCACAACATCACACAGCAAATCATTCCATACCATGGGAAAGTCAAACAACAACTCTTAACACTGATTAGCACATTCATTGGTGGGAACAAGTTGGTTAGGGGTAATTGGTTAGTACAAGAGGGGGATTCCTTTGAACTGATTGGTTTAAGCCACGAGGGGTGTATGTGCTAAACTACATGGTTTCTCAACATGTTATCAACCAGAATAAACTACTGGGGGCTCATCTGGCATCCCAGGTATTTTCCCTGTTTCATGCTGATTGGTGGTTGCTAGGGGGTTGCTATGGGTCCTCACCTAGCCTGACTGAGTCAGGGACACCTGGCTCTACAGATCTCTCCTGTTATTTGCAGACAAACAACTCAGCAGGGTGGTTATCTGCCTAGAAAGGCTCTGTGGGTTTTTCCAAGGACAAGGGTCACGCCCCCTTCCTTAGGACAGGCCTTGAGGTAGAAGCTGCTGTTATTTATTTTCAAAAATGGAGTCACATCAGTTTCTCAGTATGATGGGGGGAATGAGAGAAAACAGAAGATTAGTGAATAGAGAGAAATCAGATTCCAGGAAACTAAATTCAGAGAAAAGAAAACAAAAGAGGATAGTAATTTTCCTCTCAGACACTAGAGGGAGATGAGAAGGCCACGCTGCCTATAGGCAGGTGATGGTTGGCAGGGGTGGGCATCAGGCCTGAGCAACTTGGCAGGTCCTCAAGAAACCATTCAGAAAAACCTCCTTCCTTAGTGACTGAGAGTCCAGGAGAAATGGTCCTAGCTTGACTAGGGGAGCAAGGCAAAAGAAAACTGGAAAGTGGAACTAAAGGTTTCTGAAATCCCAGGTGTTAACCTTCCCCATCTTTAAAGGGTACGTGAATCATTCCACTAACGCTAGTTAAACTGACATCTAACAATTACCAACTAGATGCCACCCTTGACACTATGTGAGGTGCTGGGACCACAGCAACAGAGCCTCCCAGCACTTGGGTGCCTAGAGAGGGATCCTGGAGACTGCCAGCTGAAGAAGGGGGTCCCTGGGGCCCGCGGAGTCCTGCAGGGAATCAGTCAATGCTGACATGAGTGGAGTGGAGGGTGGGGAGTGGGGGAAGGTAGGGACATTTGCACTAACCTTGAGGGATGAAAAGGATTTCAGGACAGAGGGCAAAGGGCAGTTCCAGGCCCTTGAACAAAGGTTCAGTTTATAGACTGAGTTAATTTTATTTGTGTATTGAGTGTGTCCTGGGCTCACCCAACTAAGAGGAGTGATCTTGTGACAGTGGCAACAGTATGCTGTGTAAGAGAGAACACTTTTGGAAAGGATCATATCAGTGAAGTGAACCAGAAGTAAAATAAAGTCTCAAGATCGTCAGGTAAATTTCTGAGTAGGAGACATGTCAGCTTTTTAATTTAGTGACAATTGAAAGTGAGACTGCTGACAACATTGCTCACATTTTAGTCCTTAAGATTTGTGTGGGAGTCTGCAGGAACCCAGGATGTCAAGAATATGGAGGGAAGGTGCAGAACTACTGAGATGGGCTCTGCTTCCCGCGCCCCCAGCAATTCTTCTCCCCAGGGTCTCTCATGGGGTTTTGCCTCATTGTTCCCATTGACATCACTTGGTTCCAGACCTAGGCACACACAGGACCACTGACCATTTCCATTGCCTCTTGGCTTTGTTCTCCCTACTCAAGCCCCTCAGAACATGAATATTTCCAACACAGCCACATTCTGCCAGATACCCGCCCGTAAGCACTGCATTGAGTGCACCAACTGCCTGCTCCTTCTCTACTGCCTTTTGATTAGAGCTTGGATGCCACAGCTGGCCACTCAGAATCATCTATCCCACAGATCACAGTCGGTTTCTCCACAAACACTTCCTTATCTCAGCAGGAGTAACACCTTCTGCTGAGCTGTAGTTCAGGTAGTGGTTCAGCCACGCCTGCCAGGCTTTCCCCAACCTACTGGCAGGGCTCACGGTTGCATGTGTCAGGGAGCCAGCTTTATCCTGAGTTATTTATGAGCCCATGGATGGATGGCCAGTTAAACAAGAGGCTGAAGAGTCTTCTGAGAAAGATTAATCCTCAGGGGAGCCAGGCCCCAGGAGCTTGACTTAATAAGGCCTTGGTGGGGAGAGTAGTGGCTGGGGGGTCTATAAGTCATTCATCTCCTTGTCTAGATTTTGAGATCATGAGGGCAGAGACTGGGGATGATTCACCTAGTGAAGTATGTAGTTAGTCTCCAGTGTAGCATTTGGCAGCAGGAGATATTCAGTATATAGTTACAAGATAAAAAGAATATTTACTGTCCTTTCCTTGGAGCAAATCTGATGGATTATCAGATTTTATTACTGAAAGTATTAAGTTAAAATACATAGATTTTCTTTTCAGATAAGTGGGCCTATAGTGCAGTTATTATGTGAGGTCCACAAATCCATATCATATCAAGCATTTCTGTAGACTAAATAAAATGCTTTGTACCTATATGTGATACTATTTTCCAAATATATAAAGATAGTATTGCAGTTAATTTTTAGAACTCACAAATTTACCAAAAACTTTATTGAAATCCAAATGACTTTTGCCTTCCATATGCTGTTAGGTAGAAGCACCACTTCTACTATATAAGGTCTGATCCTTAAAAAGAAAAAGAAAAGGGTGGGGGGGAGAGAAGTCTAATCCTATGGAATTTCTATATATACTACAGGTGTCTAAGGACACCTGCCTTGAGGATCCTCCAGGTGGGAGAAAGGCACCACACTCAGGTTGAGGCCCAATTTACAGGGAACAGTATGTTCCGTTGTTTGTTATTTCTTCATTTACTCTCCCTGAAGGGTTGACAAGAGAGCTGTTGAATATCTAAAGACTGATAGAGGCCTTCTATTATAAAATGTGCATGGAAGAAACAGAATAAACACACAAAATAATTTTAGGAAAAAATGAGAAAAGAACACAGGAGTCATAGAGACACCTGAGTTCTACAAAGCACACAACTAGAATCCTAAAAGGAGGGGAAAGAGAGAATAGAGCTCTGAAGTCTAAACAGGGCAGCAGGACAATGTGACGGTGAGGTGATGTGGGCATCTTAGCTGGACTGGGGATGTCTGAGCTGAGAACTGGATGAGAAGAAGCCAGCCAAGAAGAGGTATGAGCAAAAAGCCTTCAAGACAAAGAACAACTACAATTTTAGTATTTTAAGGTGGTGGGTATTCCTGAGGAACACCAAAAAGATGAGAGAGAACGAGCAGAATGAGCTATGGCTAGAGGGACAGGCAGGTAGGGCTTTGGGCTTAGATGTAGCATAACTCTTCAAACTTTCCACAGAATTCCCCACATTTCCAACCCCTTTAATATACAAAGCCCAAAGCTGATTATTAAGTGGGTCCATGTGACTGATTCTGGGCAGAAATAACTCCGCCACTTCCAGGCCAAAGTAGAGAAAAGCCAACATGAGGATGTCAAGCTGTTTCTTCCTTGAGAGGACAGAGCCTGATGGTCAGCTGAATCAGAGTTGAAGCATGAAGCACAATTACCCTTAATAGTCACACAGACTCTTAGTACACTTTGAGAAAGAGAGAAATGATAAATCTTTGTGCTCTTAAGGAAGCCAATGCTAACTAATACTACATGGTAAGTTTGAATTTTATTCTAAGTGTAATAGGCAATCATTTGTGCTTTTGAGGTAGAAATGATGAGCTCTTACATGTGTTCATTTATTTTATTTACAGTGAACACATTTAGAATCCTACCACTTTGCTCTGTATGTGTAGAAGAGATTATGGGGAGAAGGGACAGGAGAGATCAGACCAGTTATGTGTCTTTTGCAGGTACTCTAGTTATGAAGTAGTGGTGGCTTGAAACTAGTGATGGCAATGGAGAGAGTTAAGTTGAATTCAGGATATATTTTCAAGATAGAACTGATAGGACTGATGAAAAGACTCCAAGATTTGGGTGTAAGCAACTGAGAGAATAAGACAGGGGGAGCAGAAGTTAAGGCAAGTGGGGTGGGACTCAAAAAGTATGTTTTGATTTAAAGATCTCTTCTAGAAAATTGAGGGAAGAAAAAAAGAGAAGTGTGAGTGTTGGAGGTGGGGAGAGGAGTTCTTGACTCATCTTATAAAACCACATACTATGACACTCAAACTTAATCATTCCACAAAATACATAGATGCAAAAATCCTAAACAAAATATTTTCAAACCAAGTCCAGAAATACATAAAAGGATAGTATATTATAATAAAGATGAATTTATTTCAGGAATAAGTTGGGTTTGTTCTAGGAATACAAGGGATTTTTTAACATTTGTTTATCTATTAATGTAACTCACAACATTAGCAGAATGAAGAAGATAATCTCAATAAATGCAGAAAATAATCTGATAGAATTCAATACTCATTTATGATTTAAAAGTTAGCAAATTCAGAACAAAGAAAACTTATTTAATTTGATAAAAGTATTATAAACACCTAATAGCATACATTGTATTAATGGTAAAGTATTGAAAACATTTTCCCTGAGATCAAGTATGAGACAAAGTTGTCTTCTATCACTCTTGCTATTCTTCCCTGTACTGAAGGTCCTACTCAGCACAACAAGGAATCAAAAGAATGAGGAGGAGGAGGAGGAGGAGGAGGAGGAGGAGGAGGAGGAGGAGGAGGAGGAGGAGGAGGAAGAGGAGGAGGAAGGGGAGAATAAAGAGGAGATGAGGAGGAGAGGAAGGAAGAGAAGGAAACTATAGGTCAGGAATGAAGAAATAAAACTATAATTATTTATAGATGAGATAATTATATCTATGGAAAATCCTAAAACTATATGGATTAATGATTAGAACTAATAGTTAACTTATCAAGATCACTGGATGAAAGTTAAAGATACAAAAATCAGTAGTATTTATATAAAGCAGTAATAAATGATTATGAAGTATGATACATTTATAACCACATCAAATTTATCAAACTCCTAGAAATAAATTTAAAGTCAACCTGCAATGACATCTACATGGAAAAAATTATTGAGCAGAAAGAAAGAATATCAAAATATGCTAAACTACATTCATCAATTGAAAAATCAATATAAAGATATCAACTCTTCACCAACTTGATCCATAGTGAAAATAAAATTCTAATAAAAATTCCAGGAAAGATTTTTTTCAAAATTGACAAGCTGATTCTAAAATTTAAATAGAAATGCAAATGGAAAGAACAGGGATAACTAAGACTTGAAGAGGAACAATGTTCAAAGATAAGAAAGTTCTTTATAAAGCTATGATAACTGCAACAAGGTGTATTGTCAAAAGACAGAAAAATAGACCAATGGAACAGAATAGGTGATGCAGAAAGAGACTGACAGATATAGGGGCATTCGATTTATGACAAAGGGGACACTCAAAACTAATAGGAATAAAGGATAATAATCTAAATAAGTCTTGCTCAGTCAAGTGGATATCCATATGGAAAATAATGTATTCTGAACTTTTACTTCATAATAACAAAAAATCAAATCCAGGTTGATTGTAGCCTCACTGTGAAATGTAAAACGATAAAACATCTAAAGGGTAATATAGAAGAATATCCTCAGGAGAAGAGAAGTTCCTTGAACATGACACAAAAAGCACTGATCAGAGGAAAAGACTGAAAACTTACTACAATGAAATAAAAAACTTATATCTATCAAAAGATATCATTTAAAAAAACATGTATGACTACACTATATACATGTATGACTATATACATGTATGACTACACTACCGGTGTGACTCTGCACCATGGGTAGCCAGAGGAATATGTTGTGCTCCATTTGTATACAATGTGTCAAAATGTATTCTACTGTCATGTATAACTAATTAGAACAAATTTTTAAAAATATATCATTTAGAAGGGGAAAAAGGGTCACAAGATAGGAGAATATATTTGAAAAACAACAACAACAACAACAAAGGACTTTTAACCTGATTGTTTAAAGAATTTCTTTAGGACAATATGAAACAGCAAATAAATTGAGATACGGACAAAAACCTAGAATAGAGACTTCACCATAGAAGATATCCGTATAGCCAAGAAAAGAAAAGAAAAGGTATTTGATTTCATTTTTCATCAGGGAAATGAAAATAGGAACAATAATGTTATACTACTACATATGCCCAAATGGTTCAAATGGGGGTTGGGGGGGTGATGACAATGACAACTTGGGAAGGATAAGAAGCAACTGGAACTCTTATACCCTGTTAGAGGGAATGTAAATTGTTACAATCACTTAGAGAAACTCCTCAGCAGTAAGAGAAGTTACTTCAGAGAGAAAGAGGAAGAGAGGCCCAAGTTTCCCCGGCTGGTCCATTCCTCAACTGTTTGAGTTTTCCTAGTCAAGGCCCCAGACAGGTAGGTGAAGAGAACTTTGAGTTGATTCCAGTCCCAGCTATGACCTGACTGCAACAGCATGAGAAACCCTGAATGAGAACCACCTAGTCAAAACCAGGCAAGTCCCACATTCATGAGCAAAACTACTGTTTCTGTTTCAAGTCATTGTTTTAGGATTAATTATTACACAGAATAGAGAGCCAGAATATATATATATATATATATATATATATATATATATATGGAAAAAGTAACAGAATATAGTTAATTTATAAGTCCACTTTTAAGTTTTTAAGGAAACTAATTTACTAAGTTTAATTTACTAAGTTTGTAAAAATCCTTTAAAAAACTATTATCTATACTAGACTCATAGATAGAATAAGAGATTTGTAAGTTGAACTTAAAAGCCTAAGGGAAAACTGTGTCTTCAGTTTCTACTTCCATAAATTGAATTTTAATTGAAAAATAAAAAATAACCACCAATGAAAACTTCTTGAGTAGTTGCCTCAATTGATCCTTCTAGACAATTCAAAGAAATAACATAGGAAAAGAGCTGAGTGATTTATTGAGTGCTTACCATGTGCCATGCCACAACATAGGTGCTTCACCTAAATCAACTCATCTGATCCTCACAACAACCCTGTCAGGTAGGTTTTATAATCCCACTTTAGAGATGAGGCTCAGAGAGGCTGTTACTTGCCAAGACTGCTGCTAGCAAAGGATGGAATGTGGGCCTCACTCCTGTGGATGGCTTCCTTAGAGTGTCTCAATGTCCCCCAGGCCCTCTGTGTAGCTGCAGGGCTGGCACTTTGTGTCCACTCTTGCTTTTCCCCAGAGCTTTCCAGTGGGTGAGAGGAGGGGCATGCATGCAAGTGACCATCCTGTGATCCTGGAATAGAGCTGTGCTGGCCACAGAGAAAAGGGCAGCCTGGTGATCCTTAAAGTTCGGGAGTGTGGATGGGAGCCAAAGGGGCCTGAATCCTGGACTTATCTTGAGAGGAGATTTGGAGAGGAGATCTAGAGGCTGTGGAAAGAAAAAAAGAGGAAGAATTTCAGCACTATGGCTCCAGATTGTGCCTAAAGTCATGGCTCTTTTCATTCTTTTTTTTCCCCAATTCCCAATTTTAACTGTACCCAATGCCTGACATGGTAAAGCAGTTGTATGTTTGAATCCTTCCATTCTAGGATATTGGTGTGAATCAGTTTTGAACTTTATCTAATCTAACCCTCTTGTTTTATAGGTGAAAGGACCAAGAGATCTGCTGTGATATCTCCAGTGAATAATCTATAGAACTCTCCTTCGTATCTAACCCTGCTGAATGAGTTAACAACCAAAACCTATATTGAAATATGGTAAACTTTGTAGGGCTCTTGTCTTTTATTTTGACGGAGAAGAATAGGTACAGTGAGGTCCTTAATACAGAAGTGGAAGAATACCTGGAGCTGCAGGGTTTCAGGGCCCCAGGATGCAGGCAAGAACTGCTGCTCTGTGACCTGATACAGGAAACCGATGGTGGCAGAGGCAGCACTACTGGAGACCCCGGTCCTGTCATGCCACTATCAAAAGCAAGGTTTCTGCCCCAGAAGTCTTTCCAGTGTTTCTGAGAAAAGTGCTGTTGACTCACATTGACAGCTACAAAGCACCTTACAGTCATTTCTGAAGGAGAAAGCCTGAACACAATGTGTTCAGGAGGAGATTTGTCTCCTCCTAAACAAATACAGGAGAATAGCCAGAGGCCCAGCCCGCACTGGGCTGTTCAGAAGCTGGGGAACTAGTCTGGGCTCTCTTTAGGCCTCCACCTTTCACTCGCTCAGGGGATTCTGCCAGCTATCACCTTTCCTGGAAAGACAAACTGCAGGAAATAAGAAGGAGAATCAAGTATCTTTGACAGAGAGAAAGAATAAGAGAGGGCTAAACAAAATAAAAGACAGGAGCTCAACAAAGTTTACCATATTTCAATATAGGTTTTGGTTGTTACCTCATTCAGCTGGGTTGAATAGGAAGGAGAGTTCTATAGATTATTCACTGGAGATATCACATATGGAATTTTAAAGTATAGACACTTTATCTCACTGATCCTCACAGCAACCTGGTAAGGTAGACAGAGCAGACAAGGAAACTCCTCCTGATGGTGCTTAACAGCAGGACTAGAGTCAGATCTTAGAATCACAGAATCATTGCGTGGCAGAGTTAGAAGTTATCTTACTAGTGATAATCTAAGGCATCCTTTTCCCAGAGCCTGAATCACCTTACAAAGTCTCTTCTGGCCCCTGCTTGAACTCTCCTAATGACGAGTAACTCACTATCCTACAAAAAATTCATTATGGATATTAAGCCAAAATCTTTCTCCTTAGGACTTTTAGACTTTAAATCAAATTTATGCCCATAAGAACAACACCAAGTTGAGTAAACTCTAATTGCTGTTCTTTTTAAATTTTGAAGATATCATACTTTCCCTTTTCTTGCAGATTAAATATCTTTAACACTTTAAACTATTGCTTATGTGCTTAGAATAGTGCTTGAAATATATGCTAGATTGTAAATGATGAGTTGGTTCTTTAGCCTTGGTACTACTTCTTGGTCCTGGGCTCCTTCCTTGAACCACAATTAACCTCCATATTATAATCTGTTTATAATGTACTTATAAACAGATTATAATATGGTACATAGTTTTTAAAAAAATATCTTTTTCTTTGTGATACTGGGGATTGAACCCAGAGCCTTGCTAGGCAAACACTCTGCCACTGAGCTACATCACCAGCCCTTTTGATTTTTTTATGTTGAGACAGGGTTTCACTAAGTTGCTGAGGCTGGCCTTGAACTGGTGATTCTCCTGCATCAGCTTCCTGAGTTACTAGGATTATAGGTGTCCACCACTGCACCCAGCTTACAATATGTAGTCTTTATCATCCAAACCAGAGTTTTCAGAACAACATGGAAACAATCAAAATTGGCCAAATTGCAGACAACTTCCAATTTAGTCTGTGATAATGGATTCATTGTCTAACTTAACTGACCACCTCAGAGATGCAGCTCAACATGGCCCCTCATTCATTGAGCATTTCCATAAGACATAAAATGGACCACTTTAGACAATGTCCACAGAATGCATGTGAAAAATCCTAGTGAAGTCAGGGATAACTCAGAATCTGGCAGGAGGTTCCTGCATGAAAATACGATCCGCAGCACTTCTCCTGTTAAGAGAAGCAGCACCCTTTTCAGTTCAATTTTGGGCACAACCAGACTAAAAAATTTCCTGTCAAAAGGATTCCAATGGAAGCTCTGACTATTTTTAGTTGTTCCTAAATTGAATTGGTGTGAGAGACAAGCCCTGGTGTCTATGTGAGGCAGTTGTGTCATTCCTAACGGTACAGAATTCAGCCTCTTACATAAGTGCTATGGTGGAATGAATAGCAATGAGCTTAAAATTTTGGCAATTAGAGGGCAAGGAAATAGATGATAGCAAATTGTGACCAATCATGGGGAATATGCTTATTCATTAAAGTAATAACCCTATAAGGAGTCTGATGGCAAATAAATTAAGCCAAACATCCCAAAACACAATTTCAGAAAAAGATCTCAAGTTAAATTATCCTGTTATCACAGACTTAGCTGAAAGCCATCTGAGATTTGGCCAATTTGATCATGTTTTCTAAAAACACTCTGGTTTAAAAAGTAAACAATGTATTTTTTTCCCTCTCTATTACTAAAACAAACATAAACCACCTACTCGCCTTATGTTGCAAATTCCAGTACTTAGAAAATCAGTTTCATGAGCTGTTTTCTCATCTTAAGTTTGAGAAATGTCTAAATTTGAAAAAGAGGTATTTCATAATAGTATTAAGGGTAGAGAATGTGGAGATTGAATAGTGACCCCCTTTCATATAGAATGCAATAACATGGCAGGTGATGATTCATTACAAGTACAGAATAGAGGGAACTCTGGCCAAGAAGGAAACCCTACCCAGGGTGAACAGTCACAAGTGAATAGAGAAATGGTTGTGAAATATAGCAGAGTCCTTGCTGAGACATGCAGATGTCTTGGGGCTTGCGTTCATTGCTCAGTGGACAGAATGATTCTCTTTACCTCCTCTGAAAAGCTTATCCTTTGTTTTTTCACATTAATTGAAGAAGGCTCTTAGGGACAGCTGGTTCAACCATTCAAAGAAGAAAGCGAGGTTCGATGAGGTTGTATGGTTTGCAAAAAGTCACACATTACTTAGCAGAGCCAGACATAGAAGCCCGAACTTTGAGTTCCCAGTTCTGGTCTCTTTCTTTTTTACCATGCTGCTTCTCCCTGATGTTTGGAAAACATTCCTAAAAGTTGGTAATTTAGACACTTTTACTTTAATGGTGTTTTTTTTTTATTCAGAGAAAAGGGTATTGATTTTGGAAGACTTAGAATTTAAAATTAATAAAATGGAATCATAAGGTGGTTTAGGAGGAAGAATAGAGTAGAACAAGGCTGAAAGTGGACAAAAGGAAACAAAGGTAACAGGAGAGCTATATATATATAAACAATAAAAGGAGAGATGACAGAGGACAAAAAGAGAGGGAGAAATTGAACTGAGGAGAAGAAAAGGGACATTTAAGAGCAAACTCTGTAATCCCAGAGGCTCGGGAGGCTGAGGCAGAAGGATCACAAGTTTCAAGCCAGTTTCTTAGCAATTTAACAAGGTCCTAAGCAAGTTAGCAAGACCCTGTCTCAGAACAAACAAACAAACAAAAAATTTAAAAGGGCTGGCACAAGGCCCTGGATTCAATTCCCAGCACTACAAAAACAAAACAAAACAAAAAAAGGGCTGGAAATGTGGCGCTGTGGTTAAGCATGCCCTGGGTTCAATCCCTGGTACCAAAAAAAAAAAAAAGCAGAAAACTGAGCAGAAGTCAGAAATCAAAGACAGGCAAGAAGGAATAAAATAAATAGGGTCATGAAAAGAAGAGAAAACAGGGAAGAACAACATGAGAAAACAGGATAAGAGAGTGTGCAGGTGGGTAGGCACATTGGTCAGAGTAGGACATAAAATGGAACACTTTAGACACATAGGACAACTGGCAGGAATGGCTGAGAGTGAGGTGAATCCCAACACCAGAGGTGAGGAAGGCCTGTGAGAGGGGACAGTGCATTGAGTGAAGTCAACAATGTGACCATAGGTCCTAGAAAGATCCTTCGACTTACCCCAGAATCTGCTCAACTATGGTTTTGAGGACACTGGTACCGCAGAAGATGATAAAGTCCCTCTGAAACCATGTATCTCTCCCTTACAATTCACCTCTCTTATCATTCATATAACTTTGTTTTCAAAATATACAAATATTCACTCGTTCACTTGTGCACCCTGGAGGCCTTCTGCATCGGGCTGTTTGCATAAGAGACTTGTCGGTGCTTCCCAAAGAATGCTGGTATTCTTAGCACCCCCTTCACTTAGAAATGCCTTACAAATTGAGGATGGTGGGATTTTCCTCAGGAAAAGCCAGACCTCCACCATGGTCTGGTAGAGTCCCAGAGGAAAATGTCACAGTATTGTGAGAACAGCCAGGGGGAACATGAAAGCAATTTCCCAGAACTAGTGAGTATGTTCTTTCTTGTACATGCGTCCGTGAGGGAACTCTTCACCTCCAAGATTCAAACCCAGCCTACCTCCCCTGTGTGTGGGTTGCTGGGGAAAGCCAAGCTATCCTAAACCTGTCTTATCAGAGTAACTTTTTAAAAAATATTTTTATTAGTTATTGATGAACCTTTATTTTATTTACTTATATATATGCAGAGCTGAGAATCAAACCCAGTGCCTCACACATGCTAGGCAAGTGCTCTACCACTATCATAGTAACTTTAATCAGAGCAGCACTCAGTCCTCTGCCCAAGGGGTCAACATGCCCTCCATTAAGGAAGAAAGCAATTTGGAGACATATTCTTCCCAGAACTATTAGCCTAGGAACACACGTCTCTTTCAAATAGTTGAGCAGATCCTGGGGTAAGTGTGATTTTAACAGAGATTTCTGCCTAGTCCAGCCTGAGTAACAACAGGTTTCCAGAACTAACTCCATTTCAGGAAGACAATCAATAGGAAGTAGAACCATGCTAGCAATTTTTTCCTTTAAAATATATGCCACAAATAAATCTCCTATGGTCCCAGCACAACCTTACAAGAGAATTCAGCAACCTACCTGCCTACTCAAAATGTCAAGCAGCCTTTTTCCAAGATGCAATCATAGTTTATAAGGAATGAGTTTTAAAAATCCCTTCATGCCTTACATGCACCCAGAGTGAGTTTCTGTCTGCAACATGGGTTAATGCCACTTTCTATGAGTACTCTGAGAGATGACATTTCATAAGCTGGTGTTTTTGTCCTTAGAAGCTGAGTTAAGGCCAGCTTCTGGCAGGGATAGGTGGTAGCCACCTTCTGTGTACTTACGTGGGGTCCTGAGACGGTGACAGTGCCCATGTTAGTTCCGCCCTCACCTCATGTACTCCCCATCACTCCTATAATCCATAAACGATTCTGATCCTGACACCTCCTCAAAATCCTCCAGCACCAGACTGGTGGAGTCCTCACCCAGGATGCCGCTGTCAGGCCTGGACATCCTGGCCCGGGAAAGAGGTGCAGGTAGGTTGGTAGCAGCTGGAGGGGGAGAACAAGGAGACACATGCTGGACAGAGGTGGGCGTGGCCTGAACAGGGGACAAGGATGGCTCGCAGACTTCCTCATCTTCCTTCTCGGACTCTGGCCCTCCATCTGGGGTAGAGGGACCTAGGACATGGTAGAGGCTGGGGAGGCGGATGTCAAAGCGCAGCCCGAATTTTGCAAAGAGCTTATCATTGAGAGTGTAGAGCTTCTCTGAGATGTCATAGCCCAGCAGGGCCGAGAAGAGGCGGGAGATGTACCGCTCCTTGGTTAGAAGGAGAAGGAGGCTTTTCCGGGGCCAGGAAATGTAGCTACATTCAGTCTCAGCAGTCAAAGTGACCTGAGGGGGTTCAATAAAAGAAAGGGAAGGTTTAAACCAGAAAAGGTATCCATGTTAAGCACAAAGAAGCAATGGCTACTTAATAAATGGCTATACTTTCATTGCAGTATCCCTTGATGGTCTTGACTGGAGGAGGGCCAGGATTTGAATGACTTGTACTTGTGTGCAGTGAAATGAAGAGTGTCCTGCATCAGGAGCCCTGGGGTCAGCCATTCACTCACTCACTCATCACCTTCTGGATTCTCAGTCTGCATATCCTCTTTCCTCAGCTCTCATAGTCTGTGGCTCCATGATTGATACTTGTAATGGCTACAAAAGGTTCTGAGTTGAGAGAGATATATAGAGAAGTGGGGGATGAGGGGCTTCCTAATGCATTGAAGAGAAAGAAAAATGCTGAATATTATTTGCTTTAAAGACAATGTAGGGGGCTGGGGTTGTGGCTCAGTGGTAGAGTGCTCACCTAGCATGCATGAGGCACTGGGTTCAATCCTCAGTACCACATAAATATAAAATAAAGATATTGGGTCCACCTAAAACTAAAAAATAAATGTTAAAAAAAGATAATGTAGGGCTGGGGATGTGGCTCAAGCAGTAGCGCACTTGCCTGGCATGCGTGTGGCCTGGGTTCGATCCTCAGCACCACAAACAAACAAAGATGTCGTGTCCGCTGAAAACTAAAAAATAAATATTAAAATTCTCTCTCTCTCTCTCTTTCTCTCTCTCTTAAAAAAAAAAAGACAATGTAGGGGCACAAAGGGTTGGGAAAATGTTCAGCTAAAGAAAAAGTTTTGGATAAGGTATGCCAGGTTGTATCAGGTGGACAAAGTACTGGCCTAGGATTCAGGTCCATGAAGTCCCTTTACCTTGGCCACTATAAGTAACCAAAAGAATCTGATGTCTAAAGTCAGAAAAGTAGTACAGAGGAAGACAAACTCTTGAGAGCAGAAAGTTAAAGATCCCCCTTTGTACAACCTTTATACACCTTGATACAACTGACTCCCAAATTTGTCTCATACCTAGGCCTCGTTCCTGATTTTCAGACTCAAATATAAAACTGTTCATGTAGCATCTTATTTAACTGTCCATAAGCAGTACAAACTTATTGTATCCCAAATTGAACTTCTTATTCCCTCCAAGTCAGTTCTACCTGCAGCTCCCTTATCTCAACTGATCACAGCTCCATCATTCCAGTTACTCAGGTCAAAAAGCCTCAGAGTTTTCCTTGATTCTCTTTCTCTCACATCTTATGTCCAACTTATTCAGAAACACTTTTAGCTCTATCCAGAAAATATACACCCTGGTCCTTATATGATCTGGCTCCCCCACTGCCTCTCTAAACTTCTTCTCCTACTAGTCTCTTTCCCCCACCTCTGTTCCAGGTGCTCTGACCTCCTTTCTGTACCTTGAATGCACTAGCCCCATCTTAGGACTTGGCACTGGCTCTTTCTTTTGTCTGGTATGCTCTTCCCCAGACACCCACAGAGCACACAATGTCACCTCTCTCAGGTCTTTGCTCAAATTTTACCTGCTTAACAAGGACTTCTGTGACCACTCTATTTAAAACTACAACCATCTCTCCCTTACCCTACTCTAACATGTTACATAATTTCCTTACTCATTGTGTCTGTGGCTTATTTTTGTCTCTCTCACTAGAATGTAGAATACATAAGGACAGGGACCTTCATCTCTTCTGTTTACTAATGTATTCCAAATACCTTTAACTGTTTCTGGCAAATTATAAGTACTCAGTAAATATCACTAAAGTGAATGAACGAATCAAGTGAAGACCATGAATCTTATATGTTGTAAAACAACCTAATGTCACTTTTTCATGTCCTGTATAAAATCCTTTCCCAAAGGTGCTTTGGAAATCTGCTTCTTGATTGCTTCTCACATATATATGGGCATGTATATAATAAAGTGTGACAACTATCTAGCTTTTTCTTTAATACTCACCTCAGATGCTGGTTGAAGGGACTGAATAAGAATGTAAACAAAATTTAGGTTCAGTAAAACAGGATGCAAATTGAAGGAATGATGATGATTTCTGTGTGATGCCTCCTGTGCTATGTTATTTTAAAAATTATTATGGTATCTATTTATGGGATATAGTGTGATGTTTTGATATATGTATATGTTGTAGAATAATCAAAACAGGCTAATTAGCATACCCATTGCTGCAAATGTTTATCTTTGTAAGGGGAATAGTAGAGGATAGGAAAGGTAGCAGAATACAACAGTTACTAATAGGGCATTATATAAAAATGTGGATGTGTAACCGATGTGATTCTGCAATCTGTATTTGGGGTAAAATTGGGAGTTCATAACCAACTTGAATCTAATGTATGAAATATGATATGTCAAGAGCTTTGTAATGTTTAGAACAACCAATAAAAAAATAAAAATAAATAAAAAATGTTTATCTTTGTGGTGAGAACACTTAAAATTCTCTTTTAGTGTTTTGAAATATATATTAACTATAGTCAGTATACTGTGCATTAGAACATCATTATTTATTTATTTATTTATTTATTTATTTATTTATTTATTTATTTTTGTACAGGGGATTGGACCCAGGGGCACTTAACCACTGAGCCACATTCCCAGCCCTATTTTGTATTTTATTTAGAAACTGAGTCTCATTGAGTTGCTTAATGCCTCACTTTTTCTGAGGTTGGCTTTGAACTCATGATCCTCCTGCTTCAGCTTCTTGAACCACTGTGCCTGGCAGAACACCAGAATTTTTTCCTCTTATCTAACTGAAACTTTGCATCTGTTGACCAATGTCTCCCCTTTCTCTATTCATCCCCCTTCCCAGGCCTATGGTAACAGCATTCTATTCTACCTCTTGCAAGTTTGACTTTTTTAGATTCTCATGTAAGTGAGATCATACAGCGTTTATGTGTGTTCTTATGACTAATGAGAGTGTCACAGCAGTAAACAGGCAATAGTTCTGATGAAACTGAATTATTGAGAGGTATGATGGACTGTTGATAGATTTGTGTTAAACATGAGGTGAATTATGATTTAGACTGTCACTTTGGACTACTCTCTCAGTCAACAAAGGCTAAATAACTGCAAAAGGTAAGGACAGAGTGAACTATAACTTGGGACAACATTTGACATTTGCAAAGAGGAAATGGGACTTTACACAGCCAATAGCAAATGTGTGTGTCTCACTGCTCCCAAACGAGGCAGACACTAAAAATATAAACTGGAGGAATATGACCCTACTTACATTCCAGGCTGAGAGGCCATCTGGGGTTATAGCCCTTCCTTTCAAGCATAACTTAGGGGAGGGCACCTGGCTACCCACCACCTGTTCCTCTGGGTCAGTATCAGAGCCCTGGTCCAGCTGTCTCAGACTCCTGGACATTCTTCCAGCCTGAGGGAGTTCCCAAATGGCTGGGATAGCTATTGAGGGCGGGAATGTGTTTGGGGATAGGGGTGGAAATATAATTGGCGGGGGTCTGTGGTTGGTAGCCCTGTCAGTGGGATCAAGACTACTTCTCAAGCTCCATCATCACAGAGACAAGTGTCAGGGTGGGGCCAGAAACCAGCCAAGCCAAATGGTACTGCCTGGCATGTGTCTGTTCTGGGGTTGGTTCATATGCTGGCTTGGAGGACTCCCTGATAGAAGTGGTAGGAAACACACAGAACCCAGTATCTGCAAACTATCTGGAGGAGGAATCCCTAAGGATGGTGAGTATAGGTGTTTAAACTTCACTCTTCCGGTGGTCCTTCCATTTTTAAAAAAAGAACGTAAATAGTAGATTCAGGCAACTTGGCTTTGCCACTTTTTAGCTGAATTTCATGATGTTTTGGTACCTTAGTTTCCTCATCTGTTAAATGGGGCAATAATAATATCTAACCGCAAGAGTTGTATGAGTCAATGGGGTAATATAGTATGAAGTGCCTGTACATACTAGCCATTCAGTAAACAAGAACTACAAAGTAACCACCATCTGAAGCATTGGCAGAGAAGAGAGTAGAAGCTGAGCAGCTAGGTTCCCCACTTACATTCGTATGCAAGTGAATGTCCCATAGAATTCTCTGAGACACCAACAGCCACTTAATCAAACCTTCATTGAACACCTACTATGTTCTAGGGACTGTGCTTTAGAGTTTGGAGATAGAGAAAGAAGCCCAGATTTTTACTTCAAAGAGATCATTATGTAAAAGACAGAAAGGAACCCAGTTGGTTAGAAGAGAGAGCAACTGTGCACCAGTCAGCATCCACAAAAGGAAGAAAACAGGTAGGCAGGCAGGAACGGTGTACTGTGGGGTGGAAGTCCGAGAGGCTGATCTGAGCAGGCTCACGGAGGATTTGAAACGCCCTCCAAAGGCTCATCTATTGAGGACTTGGTCCTCAATGCAGCAAGTTTCAGAGGGGGACTTTGGGGAGGTGATTGGATTAGGAGAACTCCGATATTATCAATCATATCAATCAGTCCACTGAAAGAGTCATGATTTGGGTGCATTACTGGGAAATGATGGAAACTGTAGGAGAGACCTAGTTGAGGGGAATGGATCCTTGGGGGAGGCCCTTGGGGACTGTATCTTCTCCACCTCTCTGCCCACTTCCTATATATCATGAGTGGAACAGCTTTCTTCTGTCACATCCCTCTGTCACAATGTTCTGCCTTACTCAGGCCCAAAGCAATGGAGCCAGTTGACCATGGTCTGAAACCATGAGCCAAAATAAGTCTTTACTCCTTTAAGTTGTTTGTTTGTTTTAGATATTTGTTACAGTGACAAAATGCTGACTAACACAGGAAGTGAGATGTCATGGCCTCTCATCTAGAAGGGGAAATGTATTTCAGATAGAAGGGAAAGGAGGGACCAAGGCAAGGAGTTGCCCAACCATGTGGTGTGTTGAAAGAAGCAGCTGTACTTCAGCATGGCTATGTGTGTAAAATGTATAAGGAAAAGAGGGCTGGAGTGTGACCAGAGGGCACTAAAAATTTAAAGTTAACCTCTGAGGGGTGTGGGGTTTTATCTTGTGGGCACTAGAGTCTTCTGGAAGAGTTTTAGGCAAAGAAGTGATATTATAGCGACCTTTTAGGGACCAGGATCTCCCCTCTATTCCCAACTCAGACGCTCAGGGGCTATTTCCACAGAGGAGAAGGTGGTGATGCTCTCACCCTAGCAACATATTAGCAGTGATCCAAAGGCAGATTTGGGAGGAGAGAGGGGTGTGGACATTGCCAGGTTACAGAAGAACAGGTGAGGCAGTGCTTCTATGGGGCTCCCTATTACCTGGAAGACTCCCTCCTCAGAGGGTCGCAGGGATTCCCACTCTGGAGAGTCCATGAACTGGTATGGAAAGACGTAGTGAAGAAACTGCCCATCCTGGCTCACACGAACCCTGGCAAAGAGAGAGAAGAGAGTGCTTGGGAAAGGGCAATAGCTGCTGAAACCCCCTTTGCTGTCGTTGTGTGTTGCCAATTAACACAAATCTCCCACAAATCACCTTGCCCAAAATGTAATAGAACCCAAAGCAGGAGAGACCTGATTAATGTGTAGAAGCTGTTTAGAAAGGGATCTCAGGGAGACTTCCTGAGCCCTCCTGCTTACCCATGGTTCTCAATTCCAGGCTTTAGAGTAGAAGCCACAGGGGAGCTTTAAAAAAACACCTAGACTTAGACCCTATTCCAGAGCAATTAACAAGAATCTTTGTAAGTGGGATCTGGAAATTATTAGTTTAAAAATCTCCCTAGTACGATATTGACCAAATTATATTTTTCTATTGGGTACATATATGAAACATGTGACAGCAAATAATGCACCAATAAAAATATGAAAAAAAACTTCCCCGTGATTCTATTGTGTAGTTAGGACAGAAACTACTGTTCTAGAGCTCTGCTGTCCACTAGCCACATGTGACTATTTAAGTTTACAGTTATAGTCACTAAAATTAATAAAATTAGGGCTGAGGATGTAGCTCAGTGATAGAGTGCTTGCCTAGCATGTGTAAGGCCTTGGGTTAAATCTCTAGCACTGCAAATTTAAACAAACAAACAAACTAACTAAAAATCCAGTTATTCAGTTACACTAATCACATTTCAGTTGCTCCATAGCCACATGTGGCCTGTGGTTACCATATTGTACAAAAGGGATATAGAATGTTTCTCTCATCACAGAAAGTTTTCTGATCAGCGCTGCTCTAGAGGTTCAGGCTGGGGTAACTTCTCCTTTTTCCTTCCCAGTAGACTATGTGAGGAGCCATGCTTTATACATCACATGTTTGCATTATAACCACTTTTCAGACTTTGAAGGAAGTGGTAAGTCCACTAGATACTTCACAAGTGTTCTCTTATTTAATCATCACAATAACTTAAGATAGATTATTCCTTTCTGTGTTTTATGGTTAAGAAAACTCATACTCAGGCTTAGTGGTTAACTCCTCAGCTATCAGGCTATCAAGAACTGAGATTCTGTATTTTTACCATGACACCATTTTCCCAGAGATTTTGGCAGGTGATGGTGGACACTCTTAGCATTGCCTCATCTCTGTCCTCACTAGCCATAATGTGGCAGTAACAGTTTCTGTCTTTGGACAAAAGATCCCATGCACTCTGCTCAATGGATGATCCTGGGGTATAAACTTAACCTGAGATAAACTCCTTCCATGAGAATTTGAAACTGGAATTAAGTAAATGTGACTCATGTCTTGGATGGGGAAAACTATCGCATTCACAACTTAAGTTTCCCTGTTAAGGAACCAAAACCTTACTTTTTAAAATCATGTAGCTCAGACTTTGAAAAAGCATGTACTCCAATTAGCCATAGGGAAGAAAAATATAAAATCAAACAAAAGGCCCAATAGAACAAGTTCTTGTTTCTATTCCTAGCAGAGGCTCAGGTGCATGCCTTTCCTTGTTTGGTGAGAAATTCTTGTACTTCTTAAAAGACCTTTTCCCCCTTCAGCTAGCTGGAGTTGGTTTCTATGGTTACAACCAGGAATTCTAATTAACATGTTTTAATTTTATGAATAATCTTATTCTATTTTACCAACATGTTAAACTGCTCTTGACTTGCCCATAAGCACAGGTTTATCTTCATAGCTCAGGATTAGAAACACCACTAATGCTGCTTGCTGTCCATGTATCCTTGCGGACATGCAGAGAATGGGGACTGCATTTTGGGAGGATTTGTTAGAATTAATGGCCTGTCTCTGACTATGCTTGGGGAAAGTAAGCATATTTCAGATGTGATATGGCATCTGGAAAAAGATTAAGTCTCTTCTAAGTGAGTTGTACTAAGTGAGAAGATATGTCTGTTAGGAAGAAGAAGAAGGAGGAGGAGGAGGAGGAAGAGGAGGAGGAGGAAGAGGAGTAAGAGGAGGAGGAGGAGGAGGAAGAAGAAGAGGAGAGGATCTCCAAGGCACACATGTCCATTTAGAGGGAGATATTCCTCCATTATTTCTGGGTCTTTCCTGGTTAAACAAATATTCCTGGAGATCAGGGGATGCAGAGATATACAATCTGGCTCTTGCCTTTGAGGGTTGCACAGTTTAGTGGAAGTCATAGGCACATAAATAACTAGTTGCAATTCTATGTGATAAGCACTATTGTGGAATAGGAGCACTGAGAAGGGAGAGAGTTTTTTTGGGGGGAGGGGGTGGAAGACTTCTCAAAGATGATGACATTTCTTTCTCATATGTGGAAGCTAGAGAGAGAGAGTAAAAGGGGGGACTGATAAAAAGGAGGAGCTCACAAAAATAGAAGGGAAATCAATAGAGGAAGGGGATTGAGAAGGAGTTAGGAGGAGAGGGCATGGGAAGCACTGGGGAATGAAGTCCTCCAAATTATGCTATGTCCATGTAGAAAATATAATACAATGAATCCCATGCTTATATATAATTATAATGCAGTAATGCAGTAACTTAAAAATATCATCATCATCATCATCATCGAATGGGGAAGAGCAATGGAATCTGGGGGAAAGAAGAGGGGAGGGACAGGAATAATATGGGAGAATGGAACTGATCAGATTGTTTATGCATGTATGAATGGAATAATGAATCCCACTATTGTATATAATTATAATGCATCAATTTAAGAAAAAAATTCTACTAAGGTTAAATTCCCTGTAATCTAGCTGACCAATTTATTCAGCAACAAGACTGGATATGTAAATTTGGGAGGCATTGGCATTCAGGTATCATTTGAAGCTATGGGACCAGCCAAGTTTCCAACAAGGTAAAGAGGGAGCTGATGGGAGGATTTGGGTCTGACTTTGGCACCACTTTACCTCTGAGAGGTTTTAAGAGGCAGAGAGGGCATAAAGGTAGGGGGAAGTCAGAGGGAAGCTTACTGTCCTCTTTGTTCACATCATTAGAGATACCTGGAATAATGTTAACCTCATATAATACTGGTCATTTTCTTATTGGAATATTAAATGATTTGAACAACTTCCTCCTTTGCACTTGCCTCTCTTGCTTGAATTGTTCATATGAGTGTATATGATTCAAACAAAAACAAAGCAAGAGGAAGAGGAGGAGGAGGAGGAGGGAGGCTTGGGCTGAGTTTAAAAGATAAATAGGATACTAATAAGTAGATAAGGATGGGGAGAGACAGAGATCTGGGAAATCCAGTCTAGCAGTGTGTTCTCCAATATCTGCTTTTCTCTTCCTCCATAGTGTTAGAGTTTTAACTGAATACATGGCTGCACCACTAAAGACTACACCTCCATACATCCTTTCTCACTAGGTATAGCCAAGGGGCTAACTTCTGGTCAATGGGATATAAGCACTCCTGAGTCTTGCTCTTAATGATACACACACACACACACACACACACACACACACACACACACACAAGCAATTAATAAGCTATTGCCTCTTACCTGACCACCTAAAGGAGGAAGACTGAGGGAATGTAGGTCTCAAACCAAGCTAATGATGGAGTCAGCCCATAACTTCCGAAAGGCAGAAACACATTCCTACAAGACCAGGAAATATATAGAGAGACTGCCTGGCAGAGCTTCCCTGAGTAATGAAAGAAAACAAGATAAAAAGTGTAGTGTTCTCCTACCTCAGGGTCTTTACATATGCTGTCCCCAGTTAGACCTCTTTTCCTCCAATTTCAGCTTGAACACCCCCTATTACAGGAAGGGTGTCTTGTCTGACCTCCCCAGAAAAGTGAAATCCAGCACTTTTAGTTACATGCTCTCATTGCACTCTGCATTTCTCCATAGAAATGCTATATCCATTGTTACCCACTCTGGCACACATTGACTATCAGCTGTTTTGATAGACTGTAAACTCCATGAATACAAAGGCAATATTTTTCACATTTAGCACTAGAGGCCTAGTCCCTATTACTTTTAATACATATTTGTGGAAAGGAAGAAGGAAGGATGGAAGGAAGGAACAAAAGCAGGAGGGAAAGAAAGAAAAAATGAACAATGAACAAACCAGTAAACTCATTTGTGTTTCAAAAAAGGTGATCAAAATCTCAAAAAAAAAAAAAAAACCTGAAAGAAAGAAAGAAAGCTTCTCTAAGAAAGGAAGATACCAGGAGAGAACACAGCTGCTGTGGCACCCCTCATCTCCTCAGATTCCCCAGGAAAGCCACCAAAGAGTGACAAGATCTCAGAGTGTGAGTAATATCAAATGAGTCTGGCAAGGCTCACTGGAGCCATTTAAACAGGTATACTGTGTCCTTTATTGTTGGTCTCTTCTTACTCTTTGATCTCCTGGATGACACATCAGTCATTTCCATCTATGTGAATAGCTTAGATAGGTAGTTAACCTGTTCAGGGGTCTAAACCTGTAAGAGTTTGTGCTTTGGATTTTATATGACAGAAACTCTCCAACAGTAAGTACGGCTTAACAGGGTGATAGGTTTTGAGGAAGTCACTTTGTTCTCTAAATCTTGAAAGGGACTAACTGACCTTAATAAAATAATACAAAAAGACTTCTGAGATTTGAGCAAAGGGCTCCATGTCTGCATGTAAGACAGGGAAGTCTACACAAAAGGCCCCCACTTCCTGGCACAGAGTTCTTTTCTGCTACCTTGAGGTGTTTGGTACCACACTATAAATAGCCCAGGGTACAGTGATTCTTCCTTAAAACCAGAGCTCACTCACAGACAAGAAGCTTCATCCCCTTGTTCAGCTTAGCCAAATTGGGAGAGGATGACTTTGAAAGATAACCAAATAAGAGGAACAACAATAACATCCTTAATCCAAACTGTGAAAAGAAAAAAATCAAATTGTCTGATTTCTAATTTAGGCTGTTGATATTAAGTATTCTAGGAAAAGCTACACAAGGACAAGCCCTTCTCTCCCCTTCACAGAGACATGGTTTTATATAAGTTCATAGGAAATCTGTAATATATTAGATACCTGAACCATTCCATAATAGTAATGTGCTTCCAGCAAGAGCACTGTACAGTGGAGGTGGGTTGACTTTTACTGGTCTCAATTCCCTCCACTGAACAGAGGAGCCACAAAAAGAGCATCGTGGATCTCATGAATGAGTAAGTTCTCTGAACTGGTTCTATCTTAAGCATGAAACTATAAGTAGTAAATATTTTGGCAGTAGTCATGATGTGTATTTGTTTATTTAAAAAACTACATTTGTTTACACTTTCAATTTACTCATAAATGAAATAAAATGTCACAAAATCTCTCCCCTTATAATTCACTCAATTCAGGACCTCTGAGACCAAAACCTATATACATAACACCTTGAATTTTGCAAATTAATACATAAAATTTATTATTACTATAATAGTAGTTGTCATGCTATCATCATCAAGATTTTTTTCCACACTGTGTTGTTGGAAAAAACTGTGTTGTTTCTTTCTTTCTTAGATTCAGAGCCTTCTGATTATCTATCCCCTTAACTTTTCTACCACATTATTGGTGTGAGAAGTGTGCAAGCACCACTAGTGAAATATTTCAAGAAGTCCACAATTGCCTACAAAGTGTGAAGCACAGAGTCCCATGGTATTTTCTCATTAGATATTAATTAGAGAAAAAATTAAAACATCAATGGCCCAGTTTCACATGCAGGTTAATTGGGTACACACCAATCCTGACTGAGAACATTGCTACCAATGTCCATTGTCAGTCTTCTTCAAAGGAGAAGATGTCTCCACCAAATCCCTGATGACATATACGTGGGCATCACTAATATTTTGTCAGCCTAAGGTGCTCAGATTTACAGTACTTGACTTCTTGGTCTGCAAGAATCTCAGTTGAACAACAGGGTATTAAAGAGTGGACAAAGGGTATTCTTGCTCTTTACCTGGCTGTACACAGACTAGTTAGAGTTGGTATAGAATATTCCAAACACAAGTGGGGCTGTTCCCTTGATGCCCTGGCAGAGAACAGGGGTTACAGGAACCCCCTCCCTTTCTGGCCTTGTTCCCTATGCCTAGTTAATGCTTAGCAAATATCAAATGTATACAGAAGGAAAAATTAATCTTTCTTTCCAACCAAGAAGATGCCTCATGATCTAGTTTCCTCTTGGAACATGTGTTTAAAAAAGGAAGCAAACTCACTCCTAGAAAAATCTATTTTGGTTTATTTTACTCACCACATCCTTCCCTCAATGAAAGGGAACATGAAATGGAAAGGGACACTAGGGAAATGAGAAGTGTGGGCTGGGGAAAGAAGTTCTGGGCAATGACAATGACAGAATAGCTTACCGGCCAGAGAGCAACAGGGACAGGCGGTTGATGGGTGTCTCACCCTCTACGGCATAGGTCTGGTCTGTGGCCAGAGTCAAGACCTGCTCTTGGCAGCAGTGAACAATCTCCTTGTAGGTCTGGAGGGGCACCTGCAGGGGCAGGCACAGCGTCTTGTAGAGGAGGTCAAACTCCTCAGGCAGGGTGTTCATGCGCAGGCGGTACACCAGGTGTGCCAGCTGGAGCAGGCAGGCCACTGCCAGTAGGACGTTCCAAAGGACAATGTCTAGCCCACAGGCATCAAGCCAGCCCCACAGCACACAACACAGGTAACCAGTACCCAGGAAGCCAAAAAGGTAGAAGCATCCATATACCCCACTGCCTCCCATGAATCCCAGGAGCAAGAAGCAGTTGGCTAGGTGGTAGAGAGCCCCTTCCGGATCCTGTTTCCAGCTAATGCACACTGGCCCTCGCCAGAGGAGCTGTCCCACCGTGCTGCTGTTGGCGCTCATTTTTGAGGTGTCACAAAGACTTGCTGGACTCTGATATTGTCCCACACAGGAAACTCAGGAAATGAATTAATCTGCCCTCCCAGGTATCTTTTCACCCCCAGCTTCTCACCACCTACTCTACCTTTGCTGGGAGGAACGCTTCCAGTGGCGCAGAGAATGAATGCCAGAACATAGTACATTTCATGGAGAATTTTAGAACTTTCTCTTTCTCTTTCTCCCTCAGCAAGGCTCTGGCTCTTTCTGTAGAGCTCTGGCAAGATTCCTTGGCTTCAAGTTTCTGAGGACAGTCTTCATATTTGGTTCTTAGCTCAAAGCCTAAGTTGTCCCAAGAGAAAGGACCACGAGTCTGAAAACTTCAGTGAGGGATGAAGTGGCCACATCCTGCTCTCTGCTGTTCCCAAGCAGAATGAGGAGAGCCCAGCATGGGAGGCACACTTGTGTTCCATTTGGAATGTGTTGTCTCTTGGCACCGGAAGAAAGGGTGACCCCAGAGGGATACCATGTTTGGAATTGGAATCTAAGAGGTACTGGCAGTGAGAAAAAACAGGCCAGGCATTCAGGCAGGCTGGCAGAGCACTTAGCATACCTCTCAAAGGACAAGATAAGACCTGGGGCAAGACAGGCAGGCAAGGAGGAATGAAGGAAAAGTGAGCATGGAATTTACCTCAAAGCCAAGCAGAACACTGTCCTTAGCTCCCTGTGGAGAGGGATAAAAAAAAAATCAGTGGTGGGGCTGGGGTTGTAGCTTAGTGGTAGAGGTGGAGGACACATCAAAGGAGAAAAGGGTGGGTGTATTATCTGAAAAAGTCCTAGCAGTGAAAGCTGGAAAACCCCTTGAAAGTTTTTATTAAGTCACACTTAGATATGATTAGATGTTTGACATGCATTCAGCAAAAATAGCTCTGTAAAGCAACTTTTTCAATTCTAAGTTGACTCTCTCATGTCTGTGTCTGGATCTAGTAATAGTTAAAAAATGGTAATAAATTACCCAGATCACCATTCCACCACCCCAGCATTTTCAAATTATAAATATATACCTATTTGCCTATTTACTGACCACAGAGCAGCAGGGTCAGGTGGTTAATGGGTGTTTACCAATTAAACACCCATTAAGTGCCAAACCTACATTAGACATTTTATATATTTATTATTCAGTCGCAAAAACAATCTTCCTTCTATATCTGAAAAAAATGAGGCTCAGGGAGGTAATAAAACTCCCTCAGGGAGTTAAGAGGCAGAGCTAGGATTTGAACCCAAGACTATCAGACTAAATACTGTGTTCCAAAAGGTTTGCACAGTAAGTGGACATGCAGGAGTAGATACATGTCTCCCAGCCCACACTTCCTATAAGTCTGATGACTTTTGAGAACTTCTAGGTGAATTTGGGGATTTACTATGGGCTTCCAAGAAATAAATCTGGAATATGTAAACATTAAACTAAGAAATGTGACTGTCTTCCAAATGACTCTTGATTCTTTGTCCTGGCTACTGGGTTGGTAGTATCATTTTTTAAAGCCCCTGAAGTACATATGGTGGTGCTCAATGACCTCCCAGCACTATCCAAGTGCTCAATCCACACAGACTTGTACTATACTGCTATAATCTAACATTGAGAAGAAATGTCAAATATGCTGAGTAGAAGCTTTCAGCTCAACAAATATTTATTGAGTGACTACCTTAAGTCACGTTTCACTCTATTAAGGGAAAGAGGCCTCAAAAAACAATGGCAATTCAGGGTGTGGAGTACAGTGACTGCCTGTGTTAAGTTTAAAGAACAGTGGCAGCTCAGAAGGAAGGGTGGCCTTGGGAGAGAAGACTTACTAGCCAGTGTTTGATTTGAGGTGCAAGAGTTAAGGTAGGCAGAGAGAAAACAGCATTGCTAGTGGTGTGAAAATGTATGGCATGTTGAAGGAAGCCAGTTTTTAATTTAATTAAAATCAACTGACCAGTAAATGTGTACCACATTTCCTTCTTTCTGAAGTAAAGAGGGATAAAAAAAAAAAAATCAGTGGTGAGGCTGGGGTTGTAGCTTAGTGGTAAAGCAGTTGCCTAGCATGTGTGAGGCACTGGGTTTGATCCTCAGGACTAAATAAAATAAACAAATAAAACAGAGTTATTGTGTCCATCTACAACTAAAAACAAAAATTAAAATAAAATTGCTGGTAAAGGAAAAGGCCTGGAGTGCTGGAAAAGGATATGCCCCCATGCTCCCCCCTCGTGGCAATGACTTGGACCCATGATATCATTTGAGCAGTGGAGTTTAGGGATTTCCATTTGTTACTTTTATGTCACTTGTCTGCCTCCCAACCACCCCACCTACTTTAATGAGTAGCAGCTGCTCATCTGTCCACCTTAGTCATGCACCCCCTGAGCTTCCAGAGTAGGTGTCCCGGCCAGCTGTAAGCAAGGAAGTCAGAGCACAGAAACAGAGAAGAAACCAAGGCTCTACCCAGATAGAATTTCAAATCGGGTCATCTTTCCCAGCTTGCCCAATGGTTTGGCCCTGACCCTTTAAAGAGACAGGCAGACCCAAGGCTGAACTCAGTCTGCTTCCTTGTCAATCTGCATGCACTTATCTCAGCAGAGGCTACTAACCTTTATCAAGCAGCTATGGTTTCCTCATGTCATCCCAAGATATGTTTTTTGTTTTTAATGAAAGAAACAGTTTCCTTAGGCTAAGGAATTTTCCCAAGGTCACAGAGCTAGTATGTGAATAGGGATGAAAACCTAGGTCAGTGTGAGTCTAAATTAGATATTGTCTGTGCTATACCATCCTACCAGGTTTTTATTATTATTGCCACAGGGGCTTGGAGTATGCCACTGGGCGGCACACATACTAGAGAATCATGCTTGCAGTGATAGTAACATTAAACCCATAGAATAGGACCAGTGATGAGATCACAGCAATGTAAAGTTGTATCTTATTTGCTTTTAGAACTAGCTTGGGGCCAGGTATGGTGGTACACCCCTGTAATCCCAGCTACTTGGGAGGCTGAAGCAGGAGAATTACAAGTTTGAGGCCAACCTCAGCAACTTGGCCAGACCCTGTCTCAAAATTTAAAAAAAAAAAATGCTGGAGACGGAGCTCAGTGGCTCAGCACCCCTGGGTCCAATCCCCTGTGCCAAAAAGGTATATTATTATTAAGAAGTTCACAAACATGCAAGCAGGAAGTATAGTGGGAAATATTTGGGGAAAAAGAAAAGAAATAAGTAAGTCACATCATTTGTTGAGTTGGCTCAATTAGTAAGCATTTATTCAGGACAAACTGTGCTGGTAACAGGGGATATAAAGATGAACAAGCAATTACCACCTTCAAGGAACTTTTGATCTAGTAGGAGAGCCTGACACATTAAAAAGTAGATCCAGGATTCAAAGGAAAAACACTGATGGAGGCATGAAGAATTTGGGAGACAAATACAGGTCTAAAAAGACGGTGGGTGTTCTCTAGCTAGGGGAGGGCATTCCAGAAGGTGTAACAGAATTCGAAGTCAAGTCCAGGAGTAAAACAAAAACAAAATGCATATTCTATATCAGAGAATAGCTTGTCATAGATAGATAGATCCAAAAGAGCATCAAGCAGGACACAAAGCAGAAGAGGCAGGCTAGGGTCAGATTATGAAGTCAACTGGCTACACAGTGCCTCACAAGTGTGGCCTCCCCATTGGTTACTGGTCCATACCGAGATACGGACAGAAACTAAGTGTGTTTAGATATTCTTGTATTATTCTAACAGAAACGTATACCTGTTAATTAGTAACAAAAACTATGCACTTGTGCAGTGTGTGCCTCTTTGAAGTGTATTTTTTAAAATTCATTTTTCTACTATGGGTCTGTGATGAAATTGGGGGAAAAAACCTAGTTCTTCACCACATACAGTTTGAAAAACACTGGATTTGAGATTAATGCTTTCCTAATACAAATGCTAAAATAGAACAGAGACATGATTTTTGGCTTTGGATATGTATTTCCAAGTTGATCTTAAGCAGACACACAGGTTATCTTCCCATAGCTATTTCCCCTTTTACACTTGCAACTACTTTCCTATACAGTCTTCCATTACAGTGTCATTATAAAGTAGTCAAAAGGCAGGGTCGGTAGAAATATTATGGAGTACTCAAAAGGCAGGTTGGTAAAGTGTATATTTTTTTTTGCAACAAAAGATGTTTCTTCAGGATCAATCCTTTAATATACCATATTAAGTTATATTAATATACCTTATATGTCATATATGTAATAAATGTAATCCCTTAATATACCATATATGTAAAAACAAGCATGTTGGTGTGACCTCCCTTTCTTCTCTTAGGTGAAGCATTCACACTGACCTCCTTTTCAGATGCTTCCTTCAAACTCCTAGAATGTAGAAGGCAGGGGTCACTTCTTGGCAGCTTCTGCCTAGGCTGCCAAATCTGCCTCCCTTCTGACAGCCAGGAATGTGGCTTGTTCCTTCTGAAAGACTGCCAGTTCTTCCACATGGGGGTGAATGCTCAGGGAATAAACAGGCAGAGCTGGGGTGGAGCTGACAACAGAGGATGTGGTACATCCTGCAGGGCAAATGCATCATCCTAAGCTTTGACATGGGCAATCTCATATGTGTTTCAAAGTCATCAAGCCTGCCACCTCTTTTCCTGGCAGGCTCCCTTCTCAATCCTAGCAGCTGTCTTCAAGAAGTAGGAAACAATGGATTTTCCAATCTTGATTTCAAAGGTCCTGTCAGGCTTCACAAAAATTTTTATAGGCAGAGGAATGCCTTCTTTGATGTCTTTTATCTTCTCATTGAATTCTTTTTTGGGGGGGTGGATACCAGGGATTGAACTCTGGGGCACTCAACCACTGAGCTACATACCCAGCCCTATTTTGCATTTTATTTAGAGACAGGATCTCACTGAATTGCTTAGCAGCCTTGCCACTGCTGATGGTGACTTTGAACTCACAATCCTTCTGCTCAGCCTTCTGAGCTGTTGGGATTACAGGCGTGCGCCACTGTGCCCGGCATTGCTTGAACTCTTTTACAAAACTGGTTGATAGAAATGTTCTGTTGACCCGGAATGGGGCAAGTGGGGCCTGGGCTCGGCCTGGTCCGTGAGCAGGATGGCCCAGATTACTCCACTTCAGGCTTCCTGAAAGGCTTGAGTGGACCAGCTCAACTTTTGACAGGATGCAGGGCTTTCGGTCTTAGTTCACCTCAGGGCAGCACTAAGAGCCAAGATTCTATTCTTTTTCTTTTCTTTTTTTTTTTTTAGATATTAATGAACCTTTATTTTATTCATTTATTTATATGTAGTGCTGAGGATCAAACCCAGTGCCACACACGTTAGGCAAGTGCTCTACCATTGAGCCACAACTCTAGCCCCATGATTCTATTCTTCATGTAGAAGAATTCTCAGTAAACTATACAATGCTGACTAAAATTATTATATCCAAATGAATATTCAAGTAAAAACATTAATACAGTATCAAATTAGAGAAATGCAAATAACACTAAGTGCTAGATGCTAAGTGTTTTATCTACATCATTTTTTCATCAATACTCACAATCTTTTTTTTTTAAATATGTATTTTTTAGTTGTAGTTGGACACAACACCTTTATTTCACTTTTTATTTTTTTATGTGGTGCTGAGGATCGAACCCAGGGTCTCGCATGCTCCACTGCTGAGCCACAAGGCCAGCCCTCATAATATTTTTTAAAAGTATTTTTTCAGTTACAGATGAACACAGTATCTTTATTTTATTTATTTTTTAATGTGGTGCTGAGGATCGAACTCAGCGCCTCATATGTGCTAGGCAAGCACTCTACCACTGAGCCACAACATTAGCCCCAGTACTCACAATCTTTTAAGTTAGCTATTACGTGTTTCCTTTTTTCAGATGAGACACTATGACTTATTTCACATCTCATAGCCAGCTGTTCAACCCAAGAATGTCAAACTTCAAAGCCATTTTCTTAATCAATTAATTAAGTAGGAATCTTAAGTAATTACTTAGTTTGGTTCTTTTATAAAGGAGAGAATTTTCCCATCCCATATCATATGAACATTACATATCTTCTTAGTTATGTTCTTCAGTTATCTTTTCAGTTTGTTTTGAGGTTTTTAAACTCAAGGTACTTAAAGCAGAATGTTGTCAACTGCTTCATTAGCAATTAAGCAGCTAAGAGGACCACAAGGTTGCTATACCAACTGATGTTCCGCCTTATTCAGGCCCAGAGTGCTGGAGTTGGCTGACTATGGGCTGAACCTCTGAAATAGTGAACTTAAAATAACTTTTCCTCCTCTAAGTTGTTCAAATCAGGTATTTTGGTCACAGGGACAAAAAGCTAACACAATAACAGATAATTTTCTGGTCCTGAGGCACTTAACTCCTGATCCTAATCCATGCTACAATGTAACTGGTCACGCACATATTAATTATGCCAAACAGTTGAGATTTCTCAAGCCAAATCATCCTAACTTGGTCTAAAATTTAACATACTTTTCCAAAAGATGTTACTGTAGTAAAGAACAATAACAAACAGGTGTGGTGGTACACACTTGTAATGCCAGCTACTTGGAAGGCTAAGTAAGACAGCAGAATCACCATAAGTTTGAGGTCAGCATGGACAATTTAGCAAGACATGTCTTAAAATTGTAAAAGGCTTTAGCTCAGTGTAGTTCAGTGATAGAGCACTTGTCTAGCACGTACAAAGCCCTGGATTCAATCCCCAGTGCCATAAATAATAAAATCAATCTAAAAATACAAAATATAAGCCTTGAATGAGATAATATGGTTAACATACTCATTCTGAATTGGTAAAGTGAATTTCTTACTTGCATGTAATTTTGAAGATTTCACTAACAAAGAGAAGTATCTGTTTTCTCTTAACAAACATCCCACGGTTCCCAGAATGACAAAATAATAAGAACAAAAGAAACTCATATCACAAAATTTGTTACTAGAGGAAAAACAAAATGCAGCTGTATGTATGGAACACAAAAAGAAACACATCTGAAGATCTTTGACCACAGACACTTTCCTTTTTTTTAAATAAATTATAAATACTTTATCCATTTATCAAAGTTCATCAAAGAACTTTCAAGAATTGTTTAATCTTCTTCATTCTTCAGGGATTATTCATTCACAGAGCAGGCCACCTACAGAAGAGATTTATTTTAGAAAGTCAGATTTCAAACACCACACCAGATCTATGGTTTTAGGGAATTATGACCACTAAAAATGAATGCTTCAGTCAAGTATTATCAATTAATTGCCACAATTATTCTAAATTAGTCACAGAATAAAATAAAGATCTACATTACAAGATTCTAGTTGAGCCTAACTAAAAACATCACTGAAACTATTCAATTCATAACATCACTTAATCTTTAGAGGCTTTTGTTGAAGTCAAAACAATAACTTTTTCCTCAAAATTATCTTCCAAACAAGGTTAGCATTTTATTTTTATAGATATTCAACATGAGAGATCTACAAACCCCTCTTTTTGCTGATTCAAGAATGTTTGGCAAAGACTCACAAAGTGGAAGGCAGAAGGTTAGCTTAGTACACAAGGCACTTCCTGTGGAAAATTACTTACTTAATCCCAAGGGCAAAATAAGGGCAACTCTTTATAAATTCATTTGGAAAGATCAAAAAGGGAGAGAAGAGGAGGGTAGGGTTACTGAGGACACAGAGCATTAGGTTTCTCTTCATATAGCTCTCACCCACATCCATTCCCAGACCCTATCCCAGAAGACAAGAGAACAATTCCAAAAAAGATAATTAATCAGGCTAGATAACTCTCCAAGTCTAAAGCCTCATCTAATGGGTCCCTTCATTTGGTTTAGATAAGTAGCTTCAATAAGACACAAACTATAAACTCTTTTCTAAAAATCCCAAAGAAAGAATACATTTAAGGAAAAGTTTGAGCAGGAAAGATAACCAAAAGTGAAGCCAACCATGGCACTGTTATCTCCCTGATACTGATTATATATTGGAGGCTTTCCCATAGAATCTGTTACATTTCAAGTGTAAAGTCCTGAGAGGAGGGGCCATCTTTCTCATTTTGAAAATTTTTAGGGTCTTAATAAATACCTATTTTTTAAGAATGTTTGAATGATAGAAATAACTTTTTTCTGTATTATCTTGGAATCATATTTTCATACATAATCAGTTGCTTATTTGTGTGTATGTAAAACTGATGTGTGTAGGTGTGCGTGGGTGTGAGAGAGACAGACAGACACAGACACACACACACACTGGAGATGATCCACATCCTCTGCCCTGAAAATGGCATACTTGAAACACCCCAACTATTAAGATCAATTAATAAATACTGAAGATCATCACTACTCAAGTGCTGGTTCTATAATTTGATTGTAACCTCCAAACTGGGTTCTCCAGGTTTCTTCTGATTTCTTAAGGCAGAAAGATGCTAGGCACCCATTGTCTTACATTTCTACTTAAGTTTAGGGTTTGTCTACTTTTTCTTTTAATTCATATTAAAAAAGCAGTCATAAGATAAAATTGTCTGGAATCACTGTCATCAAACCTATTTTGTCTTAGTAGTTTTCAAGTCTCTGTCTTTGCTACTATTAAATCACAAAAGATAGTTTATATTTAGCATATTACCTATTACTTTTTGTAAACTTAGGTCAATGGGTGTTAAAGAAATCACCTAGGAGTTTCTGAGTCAACAACTGCAGTCCAGGGCCCAGAATTGTGAATTTTGGAAAATGTTTGAGGTTCACATCTGAGTAAAACCATTGACTGAAATCCTATTTTCAAAGAAAATATAATATTACTTACTATTAATCTACTGAAAAGGTACAATTGAGATCTACTTTATTTAGGAACAATATTAAAATCTACAAAGGTTTTTTAATTAAGCAACTTTTATGATCATTCCTGGAAAGATCTAAGTTTACAAAATATTTTTCTTTGATATTATTCTCAGAAAAACACAGTTTAATTAGTCGAAGAGAAACCAATTTAGTTAATCTCAGAGCAATGCAGATACTACACTGGATTTTACTCTACAACCAATAGCCCAGTTACTGAGTTGCATGCACCAATGAACTTCAGCAATAGGTTTTTCTAATTAGCATTCATAATGAAGTTTTAAAATTGACAATTAAGATAATGTGAAATCCTAAAAATGAGTATGTTGGCAATAAAATCTTAACTGGTGCAAAGAATGAAATGTAAAGTGCCTATAAATTGGAGAATATTATAAAAGATCTGGACACTAGTTTTAATTCTACCATTATCCACCCTTCACTTGAACAAGTCTTTTCTGACTTCCCCATGCCTCAGTTTCCCCATGGAGGTTGGGGAAATAAAGACACCTGGGACCAAGTGGGATGCAAATATCTGTTCATCTTCCAAAAGTATACTTCATTTTCATTACACTGAAAATGAAAACATGACAGTGTGAATACCTAGTAAGGTTCCCTGATGGATTCAGATTGTTCTTCCACTAACCAGGATTCAAAATTACATAATCAGGTCATACATTCAACAGTCCTAAAATGAGTATCTGCTATCCACAACTCCCCAGGTATGAGCTATTCTGTTCTGGTTTCCACTTTATAATTTACAAAGCATACACATACATATATCTCTTACTCACTGCAATAGTTCTATAAGGTAGTTTGGGTATGTATATTTATCTCTGGATGACAGATGGGGAAACTAATGTTTAGAAAGTGAAGAACCTATCCAAGACCACATGATCAGTTAAATATTAAGTTTTATTAAGTCCAAAGCTTTTGCATGTTCTTTTATATATAAACAAAGAACATAGCTACTGCTCTTATCTCTGCCCCCAAAACACAAATAAAACTATAATATCTTCCAGTCCTTCTGAATGTATGCTATTTATAATAACTGTACAACCTTTATGGTTCACATGAAGTCAAATGAACTTTTTTTTTTTAGTTTTTGATAAGACCTTTATTTTATTCATTTATTTATATGTGGTGCTGAGAACGAACGCAGTGCCTCACACATGCAAGGTAAGTGCTCTACCACTGAGCCACAAACCAAGCCCAATTTTTTTCCAACTGTCCTTTGTTATAAAGACAATAGCTTACACAATTGACTAGTAAAAGAGAATATGAACAAGGAAGCCATATACAATGAGATTCTATGTCTTTAAAAGTAGCTAATAGGTATATTTTTTAAGAATACACCTTGCCCTAAATTTACTTATTTTACAAAATGATTTACTATGGGATTTTTAAAAATAATTGTCTAGTCTAAAAGCCTCTTAAGGTTTACTGTACTATCTATAAACACAAAATATATTATGGCTCAAAGTCAGAGAGGATTAATATTTTGACAAAAGTTCAACACAGTTGAAGCAAAAAACATGTTAACCTAGACCTCAGGAGAGTAAAAATGAAGCCTCAGGGCTTTCAGTATAGACTGTTTTCTACTATACAAACTTTTTAATCAGCTATTGGAAAGTTCCTTATCCCTCCTTTTCATACATCAAAGAGTAATGTGAAATTCCAATGAGGCAACAAAGAGGTGAAAGGGAAAAAAGCCAGGCTCTCTATCACTATTAAGTTGACATGTGGCTCTGGCATTATCTGTCAGCTATCATTAAAAAGCTAAAAGCGGCAGTGTGGTGTAGCTGTTAGGGGAGGGGCATAAAGGACAGGGAGTTGGCCTGGGCACCAAGGTTCCAGTTCTGATCCTGCTTAACTACCTCAAGAACCTTCTCATAACTACAAGTCTTAATTTCCTCATTATCCTTTATTAAACACCTTCTATGTGCCAGGCAGTGTTATAGGTGCTGGGAATATGGCAGTGAGTAAAAGAGAAAATTCCTACTTAATTTTCAAGTGATAATATTAAGACAGACTAGCCACCAGCCTCATGTGCCTATTAAATATTTTTAAAGCTAAAAATTCGGTTCCTTAGTCTCTTTGGCCAAAATTCAAGAGCTCAATGGTCACATAAAGCTAGTGGCTAACATACTTGAGAATGCAGATACAGAACATTTCTGTCATCACAGAAAGTTCCTGTTGGACAGGGATGAGATAGAATGATGGGGAAGGAATGCTAGTTCACTTGAGGTGTTGAGGGAAAGCCTTTCAAATAAAGAGACTTTTAAATAGAGACCTAAATGAAGTGGAGGGGTAAGCAAAGAGCTTCCAAAAAGGAAATCATTTATTTGTAGTATTGTTGAATATTTTATTGAAATATATGGAATCAAAGGTCTTCCAAAAAAAGGTCTAAGGTTTTAGTTTTATTAGAATAAAACATGTTACAAAAGAAACAGCAACAATTCCATTCTCTTTTGCAGAAAGCAATGCTGCCACTTACTAAAGATCCACCTAAGACAAAAGAAATGGATAACATTTTCTGTTTAGTTCATTTAACTAAGAAAATGGAATATTTTGAACTTCCTACAGCCATGAGTTCCTCTTATATAAAAGTTTTTGTGAAACTCTTTCTCGAAAGCTTCAGATTCCCCTTCTCAAATTCACAATATAGCTTTAAATTCATTAGCATCATTTACATTCTACACCAGAAACTGAAAAGTTATTTTTTTAGTGATACTTATGCATTTCTATTAACCAGGTAAACTACCTTTCAAATAGAATGCTGCTCAATGGCTGCTAAATCTGTAAGTTAATACACATATTTGAAGCAATATGCTCACCATTTCATATCTTAAATCCCAGGGCTCTCATGCACTCCTTGTGGGCCTCAATTAGATGTCCACAATGTTCTTCTCCTTTCTCAATGATGCTGTAAAATAAAATGTGCTTGTTATCTGAGAAGTTATTAATCACATGCTAGTTATAAGGCAGAAGATGAGTATGATGAAATGTAGCTGCAATTTTTAAAAAGATGCTATTACACCAAACAGATTTATTTTTATTTGATTTTGTTCCATGATTACAAAGATGTTCCACAGAACTAGTTTTCTGGGGGAATCTAATTAGGAGAAATAATTACAGATATCAAATATCATCATTAGTTCACATCCAAGGAATAACATTACTGTTAAATGGAGAGCAGACTGAACAGTCTACTTTTTCACCTATCATGACAGGGGAATTAAATCTGTTTCTACTCTTCAATCACACCTGTTTAATCTTCTAATTGTCAGATACCCAACAACATAAACATAAAAAAAAAAATCTGGTAGTTGAGAGCAGCAAAATCCCCCTTTTGATGATGAAAGAGCTTTTCACTGGTAAGATTCACAAAGTAAAGACTAGGACCACAATTTAATTTCTAGGGCCCGAAAATGTAATATTATCACATCAAGTTAAGCCAAATTCAATGACAAGAAATAACTGACTCATGACTACAGATATTTAAAGAGAAGCCATAGAAGGCTGAGGTGACCCATTTGAAAGGAAAGTTATAGAAGGAAACAGAGTTCTATTTCATCAAAATCCTACTTCCCAATAGCTCCAGGCCTGCTGCAAATGGGAGAGGCTGTTTAGGAAAATGAATTTCTTATTAAGTGATCATCATTAGCTTTCAATGATCATTTGCGAATGTTACATATACTGTGCTTGGCACTTGACCTGACTTGTACCATTAAACCTTACAGTAATCCCAGAGGCAGATACATTAGGCTCAATTTACAGACATATGAAGCAGAAATGTTAAAATAATTTGCTCAAGGTCATCAATTGGTGGATCAAGATTCAAACCCTGACTCTGTGTCCCAGACTCCTAATCATGAGGCCAAACTATCCAAAGGTTCCACTGGATCACTTTCAGCATCAGTATATAATCTTTCAATTCTCCATTTAGAGTATTATTTGCAAAGTAGTAGTATTAATCAAAGCAGAGCTCCTGCACTCTTATTATCAATTACGATTATAGCAGTATGTGAATTTTGTCAATTATGATTTCTCTTCTTTTCACATCTACTATCCCTCAACTTTCTGAAGTCAAAAGGGACTACTACTAGGAGGAGGTTCATATTGGCCGTATCTGTGGACTCTTAATGATATCTATTCTACCAGAGGCTATATGAAGTGTAATGGGGGGGGGGGGTTGGTGAATTGATAACCTAGATTAACTATTCTGAATACTATAATGTCACCTACGTTGTAAACTGGCTTTTTAATTTTTGCTTCCTTAAAGGCAGAACTCCTCATAACTGTAAGGAATGTACCTTGTCCTGCTCTTTACATTTTGTAAGAAATACTTGGAAATTACCAGAAACTTTACTCTTCGTTCCTGTCAAATCTACTATAGCCGTTAGCGGGTTGTACAGCTATCACTGACGTGTGTCTCTGTATGTTTTTAAAGTCCTCTAAATGATGTAGCATCTTTAGGAATTTCTACATCTCCGGACCTTAACGCAATGCTTAACATGGAAGATGCTCAAAAATAATTTATAGAAAGGAATGTACGGGTGACGCGAGCCTCGGGCCATTTTGACCTCTCTCCTCTCCCGGGACAGAACTGCGGGCTCGGTAAAGAGAGCAAACCGCGAAACCTACGGGGCCCTCTAACTCTGTAGGGAGGGCACAGGGCAGAGGGCTTCGGTGGCGGAAGGTGCGGGCCGCGCGCCGACGCTCCCTCCCCGGCTGCGCACTGACCACGCATCGCGCGCCTTCTTGGTCTCCGGGCAGGCGCAGCAGGGTTTCAGCGGCTTCTTCTCCTGAGACTCAGACGGGGCTGGGCTCGCGGCCGCCAGACTTGGCATCTTTAAAGCTGAGAGCAGCTACAGGCGTAGGCAGGCTTAACTCTCCGGCCGTTTCCGATTCATCCGCAGTCACTTCCGCAGTCGCTCTAAAAAGTACAGGAAGTCCTGCCTCTCTCGGGGTGAGTGGGGCGTGGGGTGCGGTAACAGGAGCGCGCCTGCGCAGGATTGGCGAGATTAGGGATTCTGCGAGGCGCGCGGGTCTAGCGCCTGCGCAGAGAGGTTGGTATGAAGGTCAAGGGTAGCGTAGGTCGGCTTGGGTAGGACTCTCAGAGGCCGATGACCGCGAGATCTCCCAACCTTTTTATCCCCCAAGAGTGTCTGCACTGAAGCTCAGGACAGTGAAATGACTTATCCCAGCTAAACAAAAGAAACCACTAGTGAAAGCCAGTTCCGCTGAGTAACAGACTTCTTTCCCATATTCCTTGCCTGGGCATTCTCTTGTCTTACTGAAGTGCCCACCCTGCTTGTATTGTTTTTCATTGACCTAGATAAAAATGAGTAGAAGGACATTTGAACAATCCAGTCCACTACTCTTGAGGAAAACACTTAAGTCTTCAACTAATTTGCGTTTAGAGCCCCCTCCAGGTGATTTCAGTTTGAATCAGTCATGTTTATTAGTATACAGATTAGTAAAACTTTCCTTGGCAATTCTTGAATTATAGTTTTAAAGTAAACTAGTGTCATATTATCTGCAAAAAAAAAAAAAAAAAAAAGAACATAATCATTTTTTTTCTGCAGAGAATTATTGGAAAAAGGGAATTAATTCACATTTTAAAGGAGGACATCAAGGCATTAAGAGCTGCTTCGTGATATATTTTTGGGGTAATCAAACTTGTAATATTACCTAACCAAAGTTTGTTTCTGTATTTCAGAGACTTAGTTCAAAGAATCTATAAGATGTGTCTGCAAGCTGGTGCTATAAAAATGTAATTCTGCAGATGTACTCTCCAAATTATTAAAATTATCCCAATTTGTCATTTTTAATAAGTATAAATAAATATAAATAAATAAACTGTCCTACTTAATTTGTCAAATTATTAAACTTTTAATAAGTATGGTTTTTATTTCATAGTGAATTTATGTGTTTAGTAGAACAACATATTATCCTAATATTCTCCTAACTTCACTTTTCTCCACAATCATCAATTCTTTGAACTAGGCATTCACATGATTTAGAATCTTACTACTCAAATAGTGTTTCTTGGATTAGCAATATCAGTATCACTTGGAATGTGGCTCCACAAATCAATGGGGAAAAGAAAATAGGCTAACCATTTGGAGAAAATTAAACACTACATCAAAAGGAAGGGCTCCAAACTGGATGCAGTGGCACATACCTATAATCCCAGCATCTCAGGAGACTGAGGCAGAAGGATCAGGAATTCAAAGCCAGCCTCAGAAAAATCGAGGCTCTAAGTAACTCAGTAAGATCCTGTCTCTAAATAAAATACAAAAAAAAAAAAAAAATAGGGCTGAGGATGTGGTTAAGTGCCCCTGAGTTGAATTCCTGGTACCAAAAAGGGGGGACCAGAGGGGGGGGAGCTCCAAAGACACTAAAGGCCTACACTGTGAAAGGTTAAACTAAGAAGTTGACATAGATTGTGGAAAAGCATATAACAATCCCAAGGTATGGGGAACAACTTTACAGTTTCAAAAGCACAAATTGTAAATAAAAATATCAATGAAGTTAATTACACCAAAATAAAGGCTTAAAGCTTTATATAGGACACTACAGACAAAGTTAACAAATAGATGACATATTAGGAGAAAATACTTGAACTACTAAATATTTTTAAATATTTTAAAAATTTAAAATTTTTAAAAAGTTGAGTTAGAAGCCAGGCACAGCGGCTCACACCTATAATCCCAGCAGCTGGGGAGGCTGAGATGGGAGGATTGCGAGTTCAGAAGCCAGCCTCAGCAAAAGTGAGGTGCTAAGCAACTCAGTGAGACCCTGTCTCTAAATACAACCAAAATAGGGCTGGAGATGTGGCTCAGTGATGGAGTGCCCCTAAATGCAATCCCTGGTACCCCCCCTGGCCAAACAAAAAAGCCGAGTTAGAATGCAACTAGTTGAAGCAACATAATCTCCAGCCATAATTGCTTCCTTATATAGAGATTTTGAGTATGTGAATCATCATTTGTGGCATCGTATATGATCTATTTTAGAGAAGGATCCATGTGCTTCTTCGAAGAAAGTGTATTCTCTCATTGAAGGATGAAATATTCTATATATGTCAGTTAAGTCTAAGTTATTGATTGTATTATCGAGTTCTTTAGTTTCTTTGTTCAGCTTTTGTTTGGAAGTTCTATCTAGTGATAAAAGAGGTGTGTTAAAGTCACCCAAAGTTGTGTTGTGGTCTATTTGATTTAATCTTTACAGCCATATAATTTACATTTATGTATGAGAACAAATTAGGGTTCAGAAATGTACATGATTCACTCAAGGTCACATAGCTTTTAAGTGACAATCCTAAGGTTCAATATCTTCTCCTTGTATTCTATTTACTATCCTACTTAATTTGTCTAAATGCAAATGAATGTTTCTTATTTTAAAATTAATCACTGAACTGTATTTATTTGTGCTACTGAATTTTTTTAATAAATGAAGGAGGAAGGAAAATGAGAGATATCTAAAAGAATTTAAGGGATTAAGAGAACTGAGACAAGTTGTTAACTGAGTAGTTTTTATTAGAAATTATTAGAGGCAAATGGAGACCAAATAGTAAAAGGTCAATCATTTGTTTCACAAAGGATATCCTGAAGTTAGTTTATTAGTATTGCTTCTCAGTTCTGGTTTTAACCAGCAATACTTTACTCTTTCAAATCTTTAGAACTCTTTGCTATTTCTATAATTGCTGAATTAGCAAGCAACAAGCTTGAAATAGTCACTTGAGTGGACTTTTTCATAGCACAGTGAATGTTTATTGTATGGGATTGAATGGGGCTATGAGCCACACATAGTACCAAACAGCCATTCTGTGGATGGGAAGACAGCCCTGGTAATATAACAAGCAAGAATGAAGGAAATGCTTTGTAAATTGTTTCCATTTATAGGAATTTAACCATTTTTTAACACCTAACCAAACGCAGGTGTGCTGAATTTACTGAGGGTAGATTCTTATGGAGAGTGGACAAGGAGTGACACCATATGTTGAGAGAGAAGAACTAGAACGCTTAAATTCTCATTTGCCTAGTATTTACATATCTGCCTTTGTTGTTGTTGTTGCCTAGTATTTACATATCTGCCTTTGTGGGGGGGAAAGCTTTCCAATTTTCACAAGTAAATACATGCTGCTTCTAACATTCTCTATAGCTTTTCAAGTGCCTGAAACTCTGAAATTTTACTTGTCTGCTGCTTTCATGAATGCTAGTAGAAACCATCAAACTACTGGGTCATAGATAAAGAAAAATTTATTACTTACAGCAATAGCAGTTCCCTGAGCCCTCATCCTAACAGGGTGATGTGAAAAAGGCCAAATAACTGGACTTGGTGATGTGTGCCTGTAATCCCAGTGACTTGAGAGGCTGAGGCAGGAGGATTTCAAATTTAAGGCCAATCTCAGTAACTTGGTGAGGCCCTAAACAACTTACCAAGACCTTGTCTCAAAATAAAAAAGATAAAAATAGGTGGGGATGTAGCTCAGTGGTAAAGTACCCCTGCCTGAAATCCCCAGTACTCCCACTTCCTGCAAAAGGAAAAAAAACACCAAATAATATCTGCATGCAAATTAGGTTGCATACAGGAACACTTAGTTAACCCAAATCTTTAACAATGGGCAGTACAGATGTCTGCTTTATCTTCCATGGTTATTTCCTGCACAAAGAAACAAAGGCAGACCCTTGCCTTCTGCCTCACAAGGCAGAAGGCTCTTGTTCAGAACACCCATGGAAAACCAGCATGACCAAGTATAACTTCAATACCAAAGTTTCTTTTAAATAAGTAGACTAAATGACATAGAACCTAATTTCAGGATGATCATGTATTAGTCATTTACAGTTGTTACTACAGACAATGTTTATGGCCCCCTGAAATTCATATATGAAGCCCAGATCCCCAGTGAGATGGTATTTTGAGGTGAGGAATTTGGGAGGTAATTAGGTCATAAGAATGGAATTCACACTAAAGAATTAGTACACAAAAAGGGCAAGACCTGAGGTACCCCACCTCCATAACTCTGCCATATGACACCAAAGCAAGAAGGTAGCCAAATGCAAGCCTGAAAGAGAACTAGATCCCTCACTAGGAACAGAATTGATCAGCACCTTGATTTTAGACTTCCTAGACTCCAGAACTGTGAGAAACAAGAATCAGTTGTTGTTTAAGCCATCCATCTATGGCATTTTGTTATAACAACCCAAGAAGACTAAGACAGCCATGTAACATTGTTACCACAAACTTAGTGGTAATACACATTTATCATCTCACATTTTCTGTAGGTCCAGAGTCTGGCTTTAGCTTAAGTGGCTCCTCTGATTAAGGTCTTAGAAGATTTCAATCAAGACTATTGGAGGATGTAGTTTCATCTGAGAATCTAGTGGGTAAAAATATGCTTTGAGTCTCATTCAGCTTGTTGTCAGAATTAATTTTCTTGTTATCGTAGGACCACGGGCTTTGGCTTTTTGATTGCTATCAGTTGGAGGTCATCTCAGCACTTAAAAGTCACCTGTATAGTTGCCCAACATGTTTACTTCCTCAAAGCCAGCAAGGGAGAGAAAGAGTAACTCAGCAAAATGGGTATTATAGTCTTTGTAAGAGAATCACATAAGAACATATAGTCCATCACATCTGGCATAGTCTGTTGGTTAAAATCAGTCACAATACTCAAGGAATGAGTATCACATCAGAGCCTGAACAGGGCTATCTTAAAAGACTGTCCACTACAGGTTGATATGTAGAGATAAACCCAAAACAGAGTATATGGAACTTATCCACAAATGAAGAGAAGTTGGTGAACTATACAAAAATCAAATGCCTGTCTTTTTGCCTTTGATTCCTAGTTGGAGAGAATTTCCTCATTTCCATACCTATGAGTCCACAAACCAAAATTCAGAACAAACTCCAATAAAACACCATAACACTAACCAAAATCAAATGCTACTTAAAAAAAAAAACAAATTATAAATTAAAAATTTCTCCTAGTGATTCAGTTTAAACTGGAATTATTGTCTTTAGATACCACTTGTTTATTCTTTCTGATTGAACCATGTTTTCTGAAATTACTACCGTAAGATATGTATCTTGAATATGTATGTAAATATATGGATTATAACTTTACCATCATTTCTGTTCTGTAGCCAGCTCTACATTTGTCCCTTGAATGCTCACAGACTTTAAGATGAATATCAAGTATTAGCCCTTGGTAACAGGATACCGATGATGTGCAATGACAGAATTGGAGGAACTAGAGAGATAGTTGGATTTAGGAAAGAATGGTATCCAACATTTATTAGGCACTTACTATCTACCAAAATCGTGTTCTAAATCCTTTGTAGGTATTATCTACTATAATCTTCCCTGGTATTTTTGCTATGTATCCCCATTTCAGTGAAAAGGAAACTGATGTACATGGATATTATGTGATTGCCAAGGTCATATGAACAGTATGTTTCAGAACCGTGATTCAACCTAGGAAGTTGAATTCAAATACTCACGCAGTTCACAACTGTACCAGAGTCTCTGCAGTATAAGGAAATGTTACAATTTTACTCAGGAAAAATTGAATTTGGCTAATTGACACTTGGTCATTTGAGAAGAAATTTCCTAAAGATTGTGGAGGTATGAAATTGGCAGTGAGGTAGAAATAAGGATCAATGTTGGCAGGCAGATAACTAGATGAACAGTCAAGTAGACCAATCATTCAAATGGTTTCTTTATTCAGCACCTGCTTTATGCCAGGTGCTGACCTAAAAACTATGGATGGCTCATTGTGAACAGGACATTTGAAATGTCTGATCCTACAGGACTGACATTCTAGTGGGAGGAGATAAATAAGTAAATTTCAGGGCTATAAAAAATCAAGATAATATAATAGTGTCTTCAGATATGTTTGTGGAGGGGCTGGCTGTTGTCTACTTCTGACAATTTATCAGATCAGTGACAAAAAGTATCCCTGAGGAGATGGCATTTTATCTAACCTGCAATGATGAGGAATCTGCCATGAGAAGATGGCAGAGAGGGGCAGGCAGGAATGAGGAGCATTCTGAGAAAAAGGAGCAGCAAGTAGGAGTCCCTGAGAAATGTATACCCAAAGACAGAAAAATGTATGCCTTTATACAATTGTATTTTCTTTGTTTCTATATCTCCTTTCTCCACTATTCAGTGAACTGTACAAATTATCTCAGAATCTTCAACACTGTATTATTTAGTAGACATACAGTGTGAATTTGTTCAATACATTGATGGATTTATTCATTTAGCAATCATTTTATTAAGCCTTCATTCATGTACCAAGTACTTCAGAGATACAAAGATGGCCATGTGAAAGCCTGAGTCCTCAATGAATTCAAATATGTGGGGAGCAAAGTTGGAAATAATTAAAATTCAAAATGGTCAATACTATTGGTGCTAGAATAGCATTAGAAAAAAGAATGAGCTGTATGCAACAACACATACCTATAGTTACTACCAACTTGGGAAGCTGAGGCAGGAAGATTACAAGTTTGAGTCTAGCCTGTGAAACTTAGCAAGACGTTGTCTCAAAATAAAGTAGAAAGGGTTGTAGCTCAGTAATAGAATTCTCCTCGGTGCATTCCCCAGTACTGCAAGAAGAAGAAGAAAAAGACAAAGAAAAAAAAACAAAAGACAGCTTACTCTTTTTTTGGTGGTGGGTGATTTGGGGAAATTGCTTATGCAGTTTTAGATGACAAAGTTACAGCTGTGTCTTGAAGATTAAGATAGTTGGGGGCTGGGTGTAGTGGCACACACCTGTAATCCCATTTACTCAAGAGGCTGAGGCAGAAGGATATCGAGTTCAAAACCAGTCTCAACAAAAGCAAGGTGCTAAGCAACTCAATGAGACTCTGTCTCTAAATAAAATACAAAATAGGGCTGGGGATGTGGCTCAGTGGTTGAGTGCCCCAAGTTCAATCTCCAACATTCCCTCCCTACCCAAAAAAACGATAAGGGATGTTAAACAAACAAACAACAAACAAAAACCAGAGTGTATTCAGTACTACTGTGACAGGCTTGAGAACCATTGCAATAGGGTCTTGCAGTGGGGCAAAGAGATAGAACTCAACTTCAGTTGTGAATACAGCAAAGGCAAGTGGGAATTAATAGCCAAGGAGCAGGGCAGGCGTCTGTGGATGAAAAACTATTAAAAAGGAACATCAAGGAGGATTCTGCCTAAACCAGTTTACCCGAATTTTTGCAGGGCAATGTTCAAATTCATTTGAACTGGGGAATGGTGGAGTAATGGACCCAATTAGATATGGATGGTGATCAGAAAGTGAGGATGAGGGTGAGGGAGGAAGGATCTTGTCAAACTGACTTAGTAGGGCTCTTTACTAAAGCTAGACTTTATAAGAAAGTTCACACATGGGCCTAAGACAAGGTCAGGATAATGCCTAAAGTTCAGCCAAGCAAAGAATCGTAGGGGCGTAAATAAGAAAAGGCATTTTAGGCAAAAGGATTAGCTTGAGCAAAAATTTGAAGGTGACAAAGTACATATCTGGTTTCCTAAACCCCAAGAAGTCTAGGAGTAGATACAATAAGTGAAAACCAGTAGTATGTGCAGAAAGAGTAGTAGCAGTCAGCAAGCTTAGTCAATAACTATCTGTGAATCATAACAAACAAAAACACAAAGAAGCCACTTAAAGGAGTGCCACTAGCCTAATGGGATGATTTCAGCATCATAAAGAATCATCATTATAATGGATTAAGACAACATAAATGTAAAATGCATGCATTCATAATTATACTAAACAACAAAAAATTTTGTGGTTAATATTGGAGTTTGCTAGGGTACTGACTCATTTCTCTAAATTTTATACTTAAGAGAAAAACACTCAGCATTTATCTAGTCTCTTCTCTATGAGCTTTATTTCAATCCAATGAGTTGGTTTGAGAAAGTTCTTTTTTGGAAGAATCCCCAAGATAAAGAATCATTGAGAGTACTAGAAATCAACTGTTCTAAAATAAAAGACTTAATATAAATATCAAAAAGCAATGTGAGGACTTTTTTGAATCTTGAGTAGAACTGTAAATGACATCTTGGACTCAAGCTGGGGAATTTGAATACATAGTATTAAATTACAGGAAGCAATTAGTGTTCATTTAGATACAATAATGGAGCTTAAACATTTTTAAAAATCTGCATCACTTTGAGATACAGACAGGATTTTAAGAGTAAAATAATAATATGTCTGAGATATCTTTTAAATAAAAGGAGAGAATAAAACTAGACTGCGGGAAATGCTAACAGAGGTTGACTCTGGGTATAGATACTTTATTAAAAATGGGCTCACTTTTGACCATCTTCAAATTTTGCTATTATAGTTTTTAGAAGGCCTACAGCCCTTCCTCCTTGATCTAATAATGCCCAGACTGAGTAGGGGGCAGCAGTCTGCGGAGTAAGTTATGGAACTAGCCCACTCTAAACGCTGATGCGCGGGGGGCGATAGCCAAGGCCTAACACTGAGGAGCCTGAATTCCTCATCGCTCTCTCACTAGTCCCCTGGAAAGGGACTTTCTGAAATGAAAGCACCCAACCATTCTAGAAGGTTCTGAGACGTCCCAGGGATTTCCGAAAGAGGTTACAGGCTATAACTGGCAAATCGCTGAGACTGCCCTTTTCCTTAGCTCCCGGCGTTGACCCTGCGTGGGACGCTAAAAAGCTGCGGGCCACCTCTAGCAAGCTTACTGTGATTGAGGCTGTCCCTCTCCCATCCTTTCCCTCCCCACTCTCCTTTCCCCCTTTAGGTTTTCCACCCTAACCCGGCTCCAGGATCCTCCCACAGGCGCCTCTCCTCGCCCAGCTCCTCTAGCGCCTCGCCCCGCCCTGCATCCTTGTCCGGCCCCGCCCCTCCAGAGCCTCGCCCCGCCCCTGACCCGCGCGCGCCTTTTGCAGGGGAGGGGTAGGTTACCATAGCTACGGTGCACACAGAAACTGGACCTCCCTAGCTGTCCCTGGCTGGCCCGAGGAAAGAGGCAGCACCATGAGCCACGTAGTGACCATCGAGAAGTCCTCGACTGACCGTCAATTATCTCAGCAACTGTGTCGGGAGAAGTCGAGGGGCTACTTTTCCTCCAATCGAACGTACGATTTCCTTTATGGTAAGGCTGCCCCAGAACCCGCCCCTGGGCTGTCGACTCTTGGGCCAGATTGACCTTACAGTTGGTAGGACCTTGCCGGGGAATGGTGAACGAAGGATGAACCTCTGGATAGACTCCCTGCCCAAAGTTGTCTGTTGTTAGGCTGGGGCAGCTACGAAGCTCTTCAGATGGCCCCGCGCTCAGGTGCGCCATGCCAGGTGCACCGCGCGGGGACACCTTACTCTTTGTCTCTGTCCTGGGATCATTTGCTCAGATCTGAGCTATCTTTCTGAAACCTACTTTGGCGGAAAAGTATGGAGAGATTTGCAGATTTGGGTATTCATGCACACTATGTTCCCACATTCAAACTCCATACAATGCCCAGCGAAAATGATCTTCCAGCTCTCATTCGCTGGGCAGCTTCAAATTTTGCATTGTAGATAAAGAGGCTGCAGTTTATCTCACTTTTGATTTTAGCGTTTTATTTTTCATTAAACGTTTTCTTTTCCATTAAAATACTGTTTAAAAACTATGTTCCTCTAGCGCCAATAAAGCTCCAGTTTATTTTAATTCTCCGACTTTCCACTTGTGTTCTAACTCGATTGGTCCTCAAAGTCCTGTTCTATATATTCTCAAAATCTATTTCAACGCTGGTACATATGCTAGGTACTTCAAAATGTTAATTCAATTACCAAATTTACTGTTACATTTGTTACAACAGTCAAACATGATTTTTTTTTTTCCAGTTTTGTTCTCAGTAGCTCTAGGCTTTGGCCTGAATCTAGCATTGTTTCCAAACACATGGTATTGCCTTTGGGATGCCCAGAGTGTTCTTTGAATGGGATCCTATAGGGTACCCATTTCCTGGATAGGAGCTATGTAATGATTGCTTACATATTCTGGCCCGGGATCTTTATTCACACTTGCTTTCATCTTGTTAAATAAATCTAGTAAGTCCTGTAAACATATCTCTATGTTGCTTTCAAAGGTAATTTGGGAAGGAAGATAAACATCTTCAGTAAAGACAAGCAAAGAATTTATTAAGCTTGTTGGTTGTTTTACCTCTAAGTGTCTCTTTTGCAGAGATTGCTAAATGTTTCCATATCCCTTGGAAAGAACAGAAATCCATTCATAATAGGTCAATTGAAAGTCTGCATTGTTACAATAAAACCGGCAAGCTCATGCAGCTAGTCACAGACAGGAAGCAAGGTATAACCAGGACAGTCTAGAACCTGGACAGGAAAATTAAACACTAATGTGACATGCTTTCCTGCTTTCTTTCTTTGACCTTACAGTCTTTTACCCTGTTAGTGTTGACAGATTTAGCAAATAAAAATAGAGGATGTACAGTTAAATTTGAATTCCAGATAAATAACATAATATTTTAGTATAATTTTTTCATCCCATGCAATATTTGGGACATTTATATTAAAGAATTATTAATGGCTTATTTGAAATTCAGATTTAACTGGCAACTCTAGCTATCTGTATTTAATCTGCATGTTATTGTTTTCTATGTATGTGCTTCCTTTTTCCATTTGACAGCCACTTGTGTATGGATTTATCTTACTAGAACAGGGGCTGGGGTGGCACTCTACATAACCTCTTAATCCTAAAGCTTACCACCAATTGTATAGAATAGAGTTTCATGTATCTTAGTTGAAGATTTAAAAGAAATAACATTGATGCTGACCAGCTGGTAAGTTTGTTGACCTGGGGTCTGGTTTCCATCTGTTAGGAAAAAAAAAAAAAAAGAAGTGACGGGTTAGGTATGGGGTCAAAGGTACAAATATGAACACCTCTAAGCTCCTTAACTGTTATCTAAGAAGCCCTTGGTTATTTCCTTCACTTTTAATGTATTAATCTTTGCATCATTCTACTTCATTCACCCTGGTCTCTGCTGTTCTCCAACATATCAGTCATGCTTTCATCTTAGGGCCTTTCTTCTAGTGATTTGCTCTCCTAAAATGTTCTTCCTCCAGATATTCATATAACAAATCCCTCACCTTCAAGTTTCCTTACATGTTATGTTGTCATGAATTTAAAATTTGATCCCAGTCTCCCTTACCCTGATATCTTTTTAAATAGCACTTATTATCCTCTAACTTATTATATAATTTCTTGTTTATTATATTTGTTGTTTAATGCGCCTACCATGAAGTCAGTTTTTAAAAATCTTTTTGTTGATGTATGTAGTCCAAGCATATAGGACATAATAGCCAGTCAAAAACACCTTCTTGTGTGAAGCAAAAAGGGAGCCTGAGCCCCTTGCAGCTTTTCAAATGTTGGTGGAAATATCAGATAACTACATCCAGCAGGTTGTGTTTTTTTGGGTCAACCACAGAGTTGTTAGGTTTTAAGAATTGACTCATTCAAGTTCAAATGAAACCTATTTCTAACATTACAATACCAGTTTACTAATATCTATGAAGAAATATATGTCACTCAGTTGCCTAGACTAGTTGGTCAGGGTATTTGTTTCCCCAGAGATAAGTCTACTTGGGAAATCAAGTGTCTCTCTGAAGACTGTTTATGAGTTCAGTGTCAAATCAGTTCATTTTAATGGGTGATGTAATCAATCACTAATATTCTTCATCATTAAAGATATACCTAATAAATAAGTTCTTATAACAGCAGGTTAATCTTCTATGGAACTTCAGAGAGATAATTTAGGCCCATCATCAATGTACAGTACTTATAAACGTAAGGAGTACATTCTGAAGATAGCTGACCTTATTTATTTCTTATTAGAAATTGAGAGTTCCTTACCATGTCTACCAATTCTGAGGAACTTTGCTATTTGCCTCTTCTTAGTACACTGAATATAGAACTAGTACCTAAATTCATTGTTTCTTTCTCTTGTAACTGGGCATAGTACATATGTATATATATGTATACATATATATGTATATATATATATATATGTATATATAATATCTTTTCTCTTGAAGGACTACGAAGGACTTCATAGGAATGAAGAGAGCTATTTAGGGTATTGTGCTTGTAAAGATGCTGGTCTTTCTTTTTGCATTCCATTTTCATAAACTGACTTGGAATATACAGGAAAGAAATGTATCTAACAAATTCTCACTGGTAGAAGGAATTGAATAATAGGGCCATTAGTTGCTGCAGAGTTAGGCAATATCTAAACTTTCTAATTTGTTTTCCAATTGAGAAATTACAAAGCAGACATGGTGTTACATACCTATAGTTCCAGATACTTAGTAGGCTAAGACAGGAGGATGGTTTGAGCCCAGGAGTTTAAGGCTAGTCTGGGTAACATAATGAGATCTCCATCTCAAAAAAAAAAAAAAAAAAAAAAGGAGAAGAAAGAAGAAAGAAAATTATATTGCTTTGCTAGTGTTCTCACCCTAGGAGAATATTTTTTCTACTCCTTATACTACTTTATTATGTTTTTTCTCAGATCCATTGTTTATTGTGTCAAACGAGAAAGACCACACACAGGCATATATTCAAGCCACCCTGATTCGAAGCCGACTGGTATGTTTGATTCATCTACTAAGGCAACCTAATGAATCTGAACTGTCTAGCATGGCTAACTGCTTTAATCAGATTGACAATCATCAGATCTCCACTGGATTTTAGGGTCTGCAGAAATTGCTTTGCTATGATTACTAGGGGGCAAGGCATCTCAATACTTGTAATGCAAGAGCCATTTGTTAATTTACTTTGATGGAAAAGATACTCATGCCTGGGTTGGAAGAATGCAAGCAGTATGAAAGCATATACAGTATAAACTAATTCTAGCCCTGCCATGTAAATAGTCACTGTCATCAATTTCCTGAGTGTCCTTTTAGAGATTGTCTATGCATACAATAATTGTTTTCCCAATATTCATTGTCTTGTTCTATTTTTTAAAAGTTTATAATATAATTAAAGTGCTTTAGAAAATCTGATATTTTATATATGTATATAATTATGTTCTTTTTCTCCATTCCTCCATTTCCTAACATTAGAGAAAAGTTCCCAGATTTAGAAGCATGTTCAGTAACCTGATTCATTATCCAAGATATTCTCATTATTGGAGCAAGTCCGATCCTCTCCCACCATTTATCAGTCGAGAATGGAGGGGACTTGAGAAGCATAAAGAAGTCCTCTGGCAGCTTTCCACGTAAGTGTCAGGTGGCTCCTAACACTAAATATACTTGTGTATTTTTATTTTTAAAAATTTTAATGTATTTACTCTGCATTATTTAAAAATGTATGGTTATAATGTCTACCTGGACCAAGTTCTCTTGTTAAACCCCTTCTTCCAAAACAAGCTTGATTAAGGAACAAAGGTTATACATTTATTGGTTAGTAGTTCTCAGAAGGTTGGCATGAAAAAAATATGTAAATTACTAATCCACAAATTATTATTTGTGAGAAACTTCCTTATGGAAATATCACCTTACTCTTGAAATCATTTTTTAAACTACAAAGTTAATATTTAGTAAATTAACAAATGATAATGCTTTTGGAACTTTGTTATTCTCATGTGCTTTTAATTAAAAGTGGGCATTTTTATATACAGGATTTCACAAATATATTCATTTCTGAACTCTCACTCCCTATTACTAAATTCTTGTTTCCTGGCTTACAGGAAGTAATCATGCCTAGTCTAAGATGTAGGATAGCTAAATGCATGATAACAAAGACTTCCCTGTTACTATGAGATATTCAGACTCTATAGATGTAGAAATGTTAAGTAGAAATTAGAGGTGGAAATGATACACTTGAATAATGTTTTCCTGCTTCACTTTAGAATGGGCACTTGTTTTCAGATGCCTAAAGAAGTTTATGAAAATCCCGACGTTACTGGAAAGAATCGCTATAAATACTTTGACAGGTACAAAATGACTAATGAACATTTCAGTCTTGACATTGTTAGAAATCTCTTTACATCAATGATAACAGCTATCATTTTAAGTGCATGCAATATACCAGGCACCACTTTAAAGTGCTTTGCATACATGCTGTCTAATCTTCACAACAGAAATGTAGCATAAGATACATATTAGCCCCATTTTTCCAATAATGAAGCTGAAACTGAGAGGAAAAGTAGATTACTCAAAATCGATGAGCAAGCTAGCTTGTGACAGAGCTGGAATTCCAACTAAGTCTGCCTAACTTTAGAGGTACTAATTGCAACTAAGAATGTATATTTGCAGAGATATCATGAAATTGTAGAGCAGGGAAAATTGTTAAAAAAGTGTTCAAATGGTCATTTGCTCTCTGTATGAATATTGTCCAAACCAACACATTAAAAAATTTATTTCATTTGAGACTAATTTCATGTGATAATTATATACCCTTATTAAAATGAGATGAGAATTTTCCTGTAGGTGTTATGTAGGTTAGAAAAATAGTCTTGATATCACATCTGTATAAGCTTCCTTGAGAAAATAAACTTCTAATCCATGTTATTATTTATGAGTAACTGCCTTATGGAGCTTTTCTGATATTAACTCAAGCATATTCAATTCCTAGACTTTTCTGGGGGGGAAAAGGGGATGCTTTAAACTTTAAGTCATTGGGATTTTCAAAATGTCTCAGGGAACTTGAGAACTTACTTTACTTTCATAAACTAAAGAAGTTTATGAAAATCCTGATGTTACTGGAAAGAATCACTATAAATACTTTGACAGGTACAAAATGACTAATGAACATTTCAGTCTTGACATTGTTAGAAAATCTCTTTACATCAATGATAACAGCTATCATTTTTAGTGCATGCAATACACTTCATAGCTAATGGCTGGTGAAGCCCAAGTGGAGAACAGTTTCTGAAATCATGGCTTGTTTGCCATCACAAAGAAGATACTGGTGTGCCTTCTGAAAATGCACATTCATTAGCTGTATTCTACAGCTATTAAGTCTTCTGGGCCAGACTTGGGAATGTGCATTTTAAACAAGACCCTCCTCCCTCCCCTCAGTGATTTTATATATATATAAAGTGATTTTATATATATATAAGTTTTAGTATTATTGTTACATGGGATATTTGTTGTGGGGCAGATCCCTCAGAAAACACACCAAGTCCTAGTTTTGCCCCAATTGAAGAGTATTTAGCCAGCTGTACTGCTCCCCACAGGACCCATAACTGTCTCTGCAAGGAACAGCCCCAAGCCTGAGCATTTTAGGATATTTAAAGGCAAAAACCACATCTGGGTTGATGTAGCTGCAGGCAAGCAGGTACAGAAGCTGGATTGGGCAGTTAGCGAGACAATGCAATGGGTACATTGGTGTTTCCCACAGGATTTTGCAGGTTGGCATAGCAGCAAGCAAGCAGAAGGGAAATTGGTCAAAATGATCCTAGTTCAGTACAAATTAAGAGGATGGTTACTAATGTCTAGACAATCAATCTCTGACAAGGTACATTGCCAAAGTAAAATGGAAACAAAGGAGAACAATTTTACATTGTATAAGAATTGCTATTTTGTGTTGCCAAGTCTAGGTAACTATTAATGGGTACAGAAGAGGGGCTTTCCCATGGGAGAAGCTTTTCTTACATGATATGGAGTCTCAGGGAAAATAGAGTCTGTTTGGTTATTGCCCAGATAGCCTGGTCCATAACATATTCAAAGATTTTAAGAAACAGATACTAAAATTAGAAGAAATGCAAAATGCAAAAGTCCCACACATCTGTGTTTTTCTTTTTCATCCCAGGCCCTTCCTTCCCTTTTATCAACAGATGCCACTCAGTGTTGTTTTTGCAGCAACCAAGTAAGTGACCATTATTTCAAAGCACTCTTTTGATTTGTTATTTTCTTCCATATTTGCTTTTAGAAGATAGTTCTCTAAATCAATATTTTTCAAACTGTGGATCAAAACCAGTAGAAAGTGTGGAATTTTCTAGTGGGTCATGAGCAGCATTTTAAAAAACAAACAACAATAGAAAATAACCAGAGTATCAGACATATTGAGGAAGAGTTGTTTTTTGGTATACCTTTTAAGATGAATATATATGCATGTTTTTATGTATATAATGAATTATGATATAAAATGTATTTCTTATTATGAGTTGTCTTAGTCTAAATATTGTAATAAAATACCATAGAATGGGTAATTTATACATAATAGAAATGTGTTTCTCTGGGCTGGGAATGTGGCTCAAGCGGTAACGCGCTCGCCTGGCATGTGCAGGGCGCTGGGTTCGATACTCAGAACCACATAAAAATAAAATAAAACCTAAAACTGAAAAATAAATATTTAAAAATTCTCTCTCTCTCTCTCTCTCCCTCTCTCTCCCCCTCCCTCCCTCCTTCCCTCCCTCCCTTCCTCCCTCCTCTCTCTCTCTCTCTTTAAAAAAAAAGAAAAAAAGAAATGTGTTTCTCATAGTTTTGAAGACTGGGGAGTCCAAGATCAAGGCACTAACACTTGGTGTCTGGTGAAGACCTTACATGGCAGGAGGAGCAAATGCTATGTTTTCACACAGTAAAAGGTGAAAGGGCAAAAAGGGCCTTTAAACTAATTACCTCCAGCCCTTTTGTAAGGCACCAAATGCTCTTATGAGGCTTTATCGCTTCCAAAATAGGCCCCACCTCTTAATATTATCAAAATTGGAATTGAGTTTCAACATGAAGTTTGGTTAAGACATATATTCAAACCATAGCAGTTATGATTAAGAGAAAAAAGTTTGATATTCTTTAAATGTCTTCTTTTGCTTTCCTGAAACTCACACTTATTTGATGACTCTTCAACATTTTATAAATTAAGGAATATTTTGGAATGCTAGAATTTTATAATTTAATAATCATTTAACCTATATAAGGCAATGTGATTTACAAAGATAAGTAAAATATAGTTTTTCTTTCACAAAAAATTGAACCACGATGAGAGAAGTAAAATTCAAGGGCTGAATCTGGTATAAATGTCTTCCATTTTTTAGGGCCAGGCAGCAGTTTATGTAGAGCATTACATTGAAAATCTAGTTTTTTGCAATACGTTTTCCTGTTAACATACCTTAATATTTCTCTATGATTTCAAGGTATTCATGAAATGTTCAGGAAAAGATGCCTTTTTTAAAGTCTCAAATTCTGAATAGAAATGTGTTTAGGACTGGGTTTCAAGCATGCATTTAAATTATGTAGTTATTCTTAATGATATACATATATAGCATCTTGTGAATAAGACATATGTTGTAAAATATCTATAATCCTCAAAATAAATGCCAAATTGGATCCTACTTCTCCCTTGATTTTTTTTTTAAGACTTGAGATAGAGAATAGATTCCCTGCTCTTCCCAGATGGAGCAATTTTCTAAAGTGCCAGCTTATCAAGGAGAGATGCAGACTTATAGGAAACGCTTTGTGTGAGCAAAGGGGGAGCTATGAGATGGGTGGATCCCTACAGATCCCCTGGCAATTCTTTAGAAGCAGGCTCATGGGATTGCCTACTTTGGAGGTCATAGTTACCTTCTGTAAAACCATTGTTAAATTATAGGGAGTTCAAGGCCTACAGTGATTAACACCATGCTTCTCCTGCTCCTGTTACTCCTAAGTAACAATGACATAAGGAATAAAAATTCTCCCCAAAAGTTAGACATGACATTGGCATGTTAGAAGTTTTTACTATGGAAGTTTTGAAAGAATGAATCAGTATTCCTAAGCAAAGCCAACTCTGGAATCCAGGCAGGTTTGCGTTTCTGAGCAGGGAAGAAAGTGCCACCTGTATTAGGGGGGATGGATTGTCTAGGGAGCAGCTGGCCTTCTCCAGCCACAGCCTTTTCATGGCTGGTTTTTGGATCTTTGGATTCTTTGTAAACATCTTGGCATTGAGAAAAAGGAGTTAAAACTCTGAAAACATTCAATGAAATCTCTTTGTATGCAGCTCTGTTGGATGATGGAGGGAAAATTCAGAAGATGGGTGAGGCAGATAGTGAGGCCCCCTGGTACCTGGGCTGTGACAGAGGGAGAGTATTTGACCGTGAGAATGGGCTGGAACAGAGCAGGGTCAGGTCAAACAGAAAGTAGGTGGGGAGTTTTGGGGTCTGAGTCTTGAAGGAAGAGGTTTGTTCTTTCTCATTCATAGTTTACTCTCCCCTAAAACCAACTGAAATGGGGGGAAAAGCATAGGTTAGAGAAAATTAGTCATACTTCTCCTGTTCTTTCCAAAGTAACAATGACATAAAGAATAAAAATTATGAATAAGTGTAGGAGTTCTATCAAAGTAGCATTCCTCTTTTGCATCCTTCTCTTGGGCACTTCTAAAAAAAAAAGAATACAAACAACAATAAGTATTGTCGAGGATGTGGGGGAAAAGGCACACTAGTACATTGCTGGTGGGACTGCAAATTGATGCAGCCAGTATGGAAAGCAGTTTGGAGATTCCTTAGAAAACTGGGAATGGAACCATCTTTTGACCCAGCTATCCCACTCCTATAGCATACTATAGGGACACAGCCACATCAATGTTTATAGCAGCACAATTCACAATAGCTAAACTGTGGAACCAATCTAGATGCCCTTCAATAGATGAATGGATAAAGAAAATGTGGTATATATACACAATGGAATATTATTCAGCAATAATAGAGAATAAAATCATGGCATTTGCAGGTAAATGGATGGAGTTGGAGAAGATAATGCTAAGTGAATTAGCTAATCCCCAAACCTAAATGCCAAATATTTTCTCTGATATAAGGAGGCTCAGTCATAGTGAGGTTGGGAGGGGAGCAGGGGAGGATTAGAGGAACTCTAGATAGGGCAAAAGGGTGGGAGGGAAAGGGAAGGGATATGGGGATAAGAAGGACGATGGAATGAGATGGACATCATTACCTTAAGTACATGTGTGAAGACAGGAATGGTGTGAATATACTTTGCATACAACAAGAGATATGAACAATTGTGCTCTATACATGTAATATGAACTCTAATGCATTCTGCTGTCATATATAACATATTAGAAGAAAAAAAAGACACTAATCCATCAGAAAACTTTGTCAGAAGAATTTATTAGACCTTATCATAATCCAAGACCTTACCATAATTTGATAAAATGGTTCAAATGAACAATTATTTATTTTGGAATAAACATTCTCTCGATTCAAGCTAATAGTATGATAATATAATAAACTTTAACGTAATCTGGGATGATGTAAAGCTGGTTTGAAGTTATTTTCTCAACTGGAATTTAATAGTAGAATTATTTCTGCTGAAAACATAAGAAGCCATAAATACCTGTATTGTCTACATATGTTAGAAATTCACAGCAACTGCAATAAAACTGATTTCAAAGTATTTATTCCATCACAGGTTGAAACTCCAAATAAGCACTCCTTTCTAAATGGCTTGAAATGCATTTTTCTTAGGGTTAATCTGTTGTATATACTGTACTACCTCTGTTCTTTAAAATGAAAATATCTTTTTTTGTTGTTGTTTTATGTGTGTAGTGCTGGAGATTGAGCTCAGGGCCTCTTACATGCCAGGCAGGCCCTCTACCACTGAGCCATACCCTTATCCCCTTGCCCTAATCTTTAGTTATTATTATTTATGTAATTTAACCAGTTCTTCTTCTACCTGGGGGGTGGGCTTTTTTAAATAATGAAAGTGGCTATAGTTTTTTTCTTTCTTATTTTAAAACAAATACACACACATGTTCACATATTAAAGAAGAAAATTTAGAAAACTATAAAGATGAAAAAATTCTCTCCGCAATTCTACCAAGAACTAATTACTATTTGTTTTTGCCATGAAAGTCAATTTTTTTTGTTCTAATTACTATTATTGTGTTATATTTTCATCTAGTCACTTCTCTGTGTGTAAAAGTACAGTTTTTAAAAACATAAAAATGGAATTCTACTACATACTCTGTTTAATAGTATCCTTTTTCCTGCTTTTAATGAACCACAAATGTTTTTGCATATTTATAATTATAGATCGCAGTATTATTTTGAGCAGCTGCATAAATTTCATTATGAATGTTCCATAATTTTTAAATAATTTTTCTTTTCCTTGTAATCATTTAGGTTTCTAATTTTTCACTCTTTTATAAGGCTTTATGAACATGTGTGCATATATATCTTTGTATGCTTGTACACTTGCCAAATTATTTCCTATAGTAAATTTCTAGGAGTACAATTGCTGAGGCAAAAGGTATTTAAGGGTTTGATATATATTAATAAAGTACCTGTCAGCCCGTTGTACCTGTTTGCATTTCCAACACTTGTTTTTAAACATGCCCATTTTTTTCACAACCTCATCAATGCCAGCTACTTTCAAGTTTTTTAAATCTTTGCTTGCATGATAAAATAGCTTCTCTCTATTTTAATTTACTTTTATTTGATTGCTATTTATGGTTCATTATCTTTTCATCTGATAAAAGTTTTATTTTTTGTTTTGTTTGTTTACCACTTTTCAATGGAGTATTCAATTTCGTTATTGATCCATAAGGGCTTTTTATGCAAAAGGCTGCTTAGCTTTTTATTATGTAGGCTGCAAAACCTATTTCCAAGTTTTTCATTCACCTTTTAAAATTGTGACATTTTGAGATATAGAGGTTTAAACTTACCCTCAATGCTATGATCATTTCTTTTTTTTTAAATTAAGTCTCTCTTCTAGATACTTTTTTTTTAAAGAGAGAGTGAGAGAGAATTTTTTTAATATTTATTTATTTTTTTAGTTTTCAGCAGACACAACATCTCTGTTTGCATGTGGTGCTGAGGATCGAACCCGGGCCGCACGCTTGCCAGGCGAGCGCGCTACCGCTTGAGCCACATCCCCAGCCCCTATGATCATTTCTTGTACATTTTCTGATGCTTGAACCATGCTTAAAAAGACCTTTACTGAAGGATGATATAAATATTTTCTTAATCTATTAGTACTTTTGTAGTCTCATTTTAGCTTTACATTTTTAAATGATCGGGAGTTAATTTTTGTGTAAGGGATTAGGTAATTTTCCCACGTTAGCCAAGTTATCCTGGCATTAATTATTAAGTCATCCATCCAGAAAGAGGCTGACTGGCTAGCTTGCTTCCTTTTTTCTCAGAAAACATCCCTTCTCTCTCTGTTGCTCCTGTATTTCTAGAGAGAAATACCTGAGACCGGTGTATGTGATTGAAAGCAAAGAAGAAACCAGGGAATTTAAATTCTAAATAGATCTAGAAGTACTGTACAACATCCCAGAATCCACCTTTGATAGTTCTATACAATTTTGTGAGTAGATCAACCTGTTTATTCCCACTCAGTGTCTAGGTAGAAGTGAGAATAAGAAGATAACTCTATCAAGGTTTGGGAGCATAATCCTGGTTTCACTGGATTTATAACTTTGTGCCTATCAGCATGAAAGGGGTAAATGGACTTAGTGAACCTGAAGAATTTATTTCTTCATGATTATATAGTATTTTAAATGATCATATTAAGTCTCAATTTAAAACCATTTTTTTCCTTTTAGGACAGAACCATATATTTTTCCTCCTGTTCCTTCTAAGTACCCAGTCATCCCTTCAAAATCTACTGTGGGCACTCAGACTGATTATAGGGATGCTGATGTTCAAACAGATCCATACTCTCCAGAATATGTAGTATGCCAAGACACGATCCCTGAGCTCTTAACCCTGGCTACTCTGACTTGGGGTAAGTTAGTAATTCTCTTGAATATTTGAAGATGACAGTACAATCACCGTTCATACTATTGAGTTCTTGGAAATTACACACATACAGGCAACTCTGCTTTATAGAGTGAAGAGATAACCTACAGATTGAGAGAAAATATTTACAAATCACATATTTGATAAAGAGCTAATATCCAAAATATACAAGGAACTCAAACTATTCAATAACTAGAAAATAATAACCCTATTAAAAAGTGGGCAAAGAACTCTATACACATTTCTCAAAAGAAGACATACAAGTGGCCAATAGATATATGAAAAAAATGAAGATGAATTCCAGAATGAAACATGCAGAGGTAAAGCAAGAAAAAAGAGTCATGGGAAATGGCATTGTAAGCTTCAGAAAGAGAACAGAGGGAATGATAAAGAAGCAATGCAGGAAAAAATAATGGCTCAGAATCTCCCAGAACTGCGGAAAGATATGATCCCTCACAAAGAAAAATTACATTGAGTACTGAGAAGGATAAGCATTTAAGAATTCACATCTACTACTTATAGAAGAAAAAAAAAATACAAAAACTATTAGAGAAAAAAATGAGATTATCCATAAAGGGATAAAACCAGTTTGACATTTTGTAATTTGACATTAATATTCAAGATATGGTAAGCAGATAATTATAGATCTAGAATTTTTTACCAACCAAAATATTATTAAGAAATGAAGGTGGAATAAAGACATTTTCATACATAATAAAACTATCTTATAGAGTATTACAAGGATTAGATAAATTCATTTATGGAATATGCTCATGCCTACACCCAGAAATTTCATAGGTGTTTATCAAAGAAAAGTGAACACATAATTTTAATAGAAATCCATGTGTGTTCACCAAAAGACATGTACCAAAGAGTTCATGGTACACTATTCATAATAACTCCAAAATGGAAACATTCCAAATGTCTGACAACCATACAATGAATGAATGAATAAATAAAATATAGTACATTCTACACAATGGAATCCTATGTAGTAATGAGAATAGAAAGTACAATTATATATAACCACCTACGTGAATCTCATATATATATAGTGCTGAACAAAAGAAGTAAGATGGAAAAGAGCACCTACGTTGTGATTCCATTCACATCAGACTCAAAACCAGCCACAACTAAAGTAAGTTGTTAGGCATAAGGATGGCAGTTCTCTTGGGCAGGTAGATGCTGGGAAGGGGGTCTTATGGGCACTTTAAGGTTTGGGTAATATTGCATTCCTTGATCTGGGTGCTGATTATATGAGATGCTCATTTTTCACCTTTCTGTACTTGTGATATGCATTAATAAAAAGTTTATAAGAAGATAAATGAAAGAAAACATAGTGAAAAAGGATGACCCTAAGGACAAAAACTGAGTGCTTATTACTATGTACCAAGAACAGTGGCAGGTGCTTTACATTTCTAGCTTATTTAATTCTCACAGCTTAAGTAAATAATGAAGTTAAAATCAGAAATTAATAATATAGAGATTTAAAAAAGGCAGAAGAAATGCTTGTTGGGACCATAAGGGAATTTTTTGATACAGTCTAATAATATAGCCAAGCCTCTTGTAGGAAGCATCAAGGAAAATACGATGCAAATACAGAGTGTTAGATTTGAAAGGGAGACATAACTACAGAGTAAAGGATGTAAGAAATGTAAGATAATAATATGAATATCTTTTGCTGTATTTTTAAAAACAGACACAATCATTAAATAAAATATAAATTACTAAGTTGATTTCAAGAATAGATGAGTAACTAAAGAAAATACTTGCTAAGAAGGAAAAAAAATATATTTTTAAGAGCACCAGGCCCAAAGAGTTTTGCAGGTATTTGCCACTCTTTCAAGGATCACATAAACTCTTGTTTTTGCAGATTCCTCGTCAAAGAGAGAAAGAATAAAAGTTAATTTATTCATTTTATGAAGCTAGTTTAGATTTGATTTGAAAATTGAATAAGGACAGTACTGGAAGGGAAAATTACAGCCAATCTTAGGTGTAAAGAAATATGCAGAAATTCTAGATAACATACCAACAATCAAATTTTGCTATATTTAGGCAAGGTGTGATGGCACATGCTGTAATACCAGCAGCTTGTGAGGCAGAGGCAAGAGGAACACAAGTTCAAAGCCAGCCTCAGCAAAAGCGAGGCACTAAGCAACTCAGTGAGACCCTGTCTCTAAAGGAAATACAAAATAGGGCTGGAGATGTGGCTCAGTGGTCAAGTGCCCCTGAATTCAATCCCTGGTTACTCACCCACCCCCCCAATTTTTTTTTTTGCTGTATTTTAAAAGAGTCACATCATAACCAAGCAAAATTCAAGTTTTTGCTGTTTCAGAAAACCAATCATATTATTATAATTTTAACAGAAAATATAGGAAAAATGCTTCATTGAATGCAGAAAAAATATTTGATAACATTCAGTGCTCATTCATGATGCAAACTCAAAATAAATTGGGAGCAGAGGAAATTTAGAAACATAATAAAAAGCATTTACTGCAGCCTTTAGTAAACATAATACCAAAGGCAAAACTCTGGAAGCTTTATTCTCAAAGTAAAGAAAGAGGACACCCTAATCTCCACCATTACATAGCAATGTGTAGAGAAGATCCTAGCATACAGTTTAGCGAGCTGGGCTATGATCCCTCCCCACCCAGGGACATTTAGAAGTATGTGTGTCATTTTTTTTTAAATGTAATAATGATTAGGAAATGCTTCAGGCATTTAACATATGGAATGGGCTGTAGAAGAAATTTAGCACTGACACTAAACATCCTGTACCTCATGGGATTGTCCCATACAAGAAGTCATTGTCTGCCCAATCTGGCAATAGCACCCTGATTGAGAAGCATGGAGTCAATGCAGTAAAATAAGAGAAAAAAAATAGTTATGAGGATTTGAAAGAAGCAGCAAAACTATTATTTGCAGACATTGTACTTGTTTGGAAACCCTAGTAAAATCAATGATCAGAACAAGAAGAGAGTTCCATGAGGTAGTTGGTTATGAAATCAACATACAAAGAAAAGCACGCTTACTGTATGTGAATAATATCTAATTGGCAAAATTATTGGGAAAAATCACATTCATGATAGAAACAAATGACAATGTACCTAGGAAATTATTTAATAAATAAATATATTAAAGCATTTTTCCAGAGAAAATTGTAAATTGTTCTTTAAGCTAAAAAACAAGGATTTGATTACAACAGAAACACACCATGTTTGTGAACAGAAAAACTCATGCTCGAATAGATTTGATTTCTTCCCTGAACAATTTATACCTTCAAGAAATTCTAATTCAAATTCTTATTCCCAATATAACTGTGCTTGTGTAAATTAACATTTTTCTCTTCTCTTTCCCTAAATTATATAAAAGCAACAAGGACAACAAAACTCCCACAAACTCCGCTTTCGGTGAAAGTAAAAATTATATATACTCTATGAACTACTAAATATTTGTAAGGACTGCAAAAAGCAACCGAGATTAGGCAGAAGCAATGTGGGAGGAAGTGAGGAACTTGGAGTTGGGGAATCTCAGAAAGCATGAGCAAAAATATACTTCCTGCGGGTAAATTTGGCAGTATCCAGGATTAAAATGCTCATATTTTATGATTTGACTGCCAGACTCTAGCATTTCCACTTCTAAGAATCCTAGAGAAATTCACACATAGGCACAAGGAGACCAGTACAGGGATGCTTTCTGTGGCATTGTGCATAATCAAAAAATTAGAAGCAGGGTTGGGGTTGTAGCTAAGTGGTTAAGTGTTTGCCTAGCATAGGCTTCTATCCTCAGCACCACATAAAAACAAATAAATAAAATAAAGGTTAAGTTCTTAAAAAAAATTAGAAGCAATCTAAATGTCCATCAGCTTAAATTGTAATGAAGTCCTAGATCTCTATAGATCAGTATGGTTAAGCCCCTAAAACAAAGTTGAATTTAAAAAAAAAAGCATGTTTCAGAATGATACATCATGTAGTACAAGCTGATGTATATAAATATTAAATTTAAAAGTAATATAAATTTTATTTATACATAGTTCATTTTTGGCTAAATCTGGTTTCTGGTTCATATTTGTTTTTATTGGAGAAAGAGTGCCCTGGAGTGTGTAAGAACATGAAGCTCACACGAAGCTTACACTGCCGCCTTCAGATCCTCATTTCTGCTTCTTACCAGCTCTGATCTTGTGCAAGTTACTCCTCCTTTGACCCCTCAGTCTCTCCACTTGTAAGATAGGAGTAATTGTATTTATATGATAGGGATTTATGGAGGATTACATTAATTAAAACAGTGCTTGATATATTTTAAATGCTTTTATATAGCAAGATATAGATATATAAATCTGAATATAAAATACTAAGATTGACTGGAAGGAGAGTCCCAGATTTATTTTTGTGTTTACTCTGGGAAAAAGGCATTGGGGCTTGATATGTTGGTAAACTTTATTTTTAATGTCTTTGGCTAAAACAGCTAAAGTATATGAGACAAAATGTGTATGCGGTTGTTAAATCTGAGTATTTAAGGTTTTATTTTCACGCTCTTTATTTTTTAAATTATTAAAGAAAACTCTACACAAAATACACAAATTATATATATGTGTATATAAACATGTATATGTATAATTTTGCACATGGGTTTACTAGTTTCTTTATACACACCCATAAAACTAAAAATGAATTGATAATATATATACTCATTGTGATTTCTTCTAGAAATGAAGGGGCAGAAATATAGAACTTTATTATTTTCTATAATATCCTAATTTTAAAACCAAGAGAGAGTAAATTCACACATTACACATATACAAGTATAAATATAACAAAAGATTTGAACAAATAAAGCAGAAATTTTATAATAGTTTATTATATTTATTAGAAATAGAACTTATTTATTTCTTTATAATTGTTTTTAAATGACAATAAAACAAAGGTTATTGGGGTTCAGTGATCAAATAGGAAACTTGTTCTAGTCTCTACTTTCTTTATCAATTTTTGGTCCCAGAAAGATGATGGGGTAAATCAAGGCCATGTTTAGAGGTGCTCTCCACATCTTAGGGCTCGGTTATGAGCAAGAGGCAATGCAGGGTACCAACAGCACAAGCCTAGAGGCACATCTAGAAGGCATTCCTGTGTCATCGTGTCCTGTCACAACCCTTGAATTTAGGGAAGAAGCTAGAACTGAAAGGGAGTAAATGATACACTGGAGAGCGTGGGCTTGCCCCCTGGTTTCTAAGGTGGGATGTTTCATCCTCCAGGTCGAGGCCTCCCCGCAGGACAGGCTGAGGTGGAGATGATAGAACGAGCCAGGGAGAAGCGTGCTTGGGAAGCCACTCTTCCCCCTCTGGGTGACATCCGCCAGTTTGAGAAGAGGAGGAAGATGATGAATGTGATGGAGAGGAAGGAGTGGGCCTTCAGAGAGCAGGAGATTGAAAAGTATGTTACCTACCATCAGACAGCTACCCTGCACTGATGGAAGTTATGTTTGGACTTCTTTTAATGTGTAAATCGATTTCCCAAATGCCGGGTTCTAGAAGCAATCTCAACCTGTGGAGATAAGAAATGGGGTTTCTCATTCTTTCAGGAGCAATCGCTGCCTCCTGATGTGGTGTAGGAGTTCTCTATAAATTTCTCTCCAGTAACATGAAAAGGTATACCCTCCTGGTGTGTGAAGTTCAGCATGGAACCCAGATGTCAGCATCTCCTTCAGAGCATCTCTGATTCTTCTTTATTTCTTTTATTTATTTATTTATTTTTTGTATCTATCATCTAGACTATTACAGAATCTCACTGATTTCTGCAAAGCATCTTTCAAACTATCCTTTTGCGTTCATTCACAGTGCCACTGTCCCTAGGCTTCTGCCCCATTCATATCCACTGACGAGCCTCCCAGGAGTTCTGTCCTATACTCCCCTGACACGGATTTGCAGTCAGGATGCAAATAGGCTATAGGCATTTCTGATTTGAAAGGAAGAATTGAAATGCTTCTATTAAAAGAAATGAGCATACTTGATGATATGCATAAACATTATGCCAAGGCACTTCAGTCATTTTAACTGACATAATTTTGGTAATGAGGTTATTGCTGACATGTAGAAATGATGAGAAATTATTAGCACCAAACTCCCTAACAAGCAAGAAAGGAAGGGTACTTGCAAGTCAAGGGTGTCCTTCATTGTAAGCCATGCTGAAGCACTTACTGAAGCACTTATTCCACAAGGAAGCCTTCCCATCACCCTCTTCTTGCCCTTGTTTGTCTTTCTTCTCCCCCAGAGGTCTTTTTATTATTCTATCCTAGAATTTATCTCCTTGTTGTACATGTTGGTTTCCAGGCCTCTTCTGGAGCACAGTGCTTCTTGAACGGAATCTTGTCTTGCACGTCATTGTCTCTGGCCTCCTGTATGATGGGCACTTGTTAAATATTTGACAAATGAGAGAAAGAATAAATTAATGCATGAGTTTTTAAGTAGGAGAAAAATGTGCTTTCAGAGCTCTGTTTTAGGAAAGTGAACCTTGACAGCTATGTGGGACAAAGTTTGGAAGAAGGAGAGACTAGCTGCAAGGAGTCCCAGTTAGGAGAGAGAATACGAACACGAACAAGGGAACAGATGCAAAAATGGTTGGAGGAGGGATCATTGGCAGAGGGAAGAAGATGTGAGGAAAGGGGTAGATTTCTGGGGGAACAAAATGAGTACCTTTTTTTTTAAAGATAGTCAAGGGACAGCAGGAATTTAAGCAAAGTCTGGTTCAGAAATATCTGAGCAGTCATCTGTACAGAGTTGGACACTCTAGGAGAACACTTATATGCCAAGGGAGGGGAGCAGACTTATTGAGTACCTACTATGTACTGGACACTGGCATTTTCAGATTCGCACCTCATTTTCTCTTCACTCCCCCATTAGTCAATCCTCCAGCAATACCACTCAATCTGGAACTGTCCAGACCTCTTGTTCCTGTAGGTCCATCTGCCCGGAGAGCCCACCTACCATACTGTTCTTCATCCTTCATAACCATCCCCACGCATTGTGATTAGATTCACTCTTAAGTTCCTCCCCTTTTCCCTCAAGTCATTCATCACACTTTTCTGGAGTGATCTTTTAGAAAAGTCTATGAAGACAATGCCCATGGACAAGATCCCATTTGTGGCAACTGTTCATGTGCTCTCTAGTAGAAACACATATTTGGAATACCATGAACTTATTAACGCTCTGTAATTTATTTGAAGACTGCAGGACTTTCGCCTGGAAGTTTTAAAAGAGCTGCTGAGGAGGCGTGAAGAGCGTCAAAATGAACTGGACATGAAGCACTTGAATGCCCAGTGGAGTAAACTGCAGGAAGCAAAAGAAGCCAAACTGGCCCAAATCCATCGCACACATTTATCAAGTAATGGTGTAGTATGAGGACGGGAGAAAATGGAAAAGGGGGCTTTGCTCTCTAATTTAGCTATGATAAAGTTCTGTTTGCATCCTAGTGTTATCAGATAGGTAAGGGATGAGAGATGAGTTATTTTTCAAAGGTAGAAGGGTGTCCCTCTCTACATCAAGTGACCACATTCTAATAGGTAGTTAAGTTGTTGATGTTATGGAGGGGTGAGTGTTGGTTCCTCATATTGATGTCCAAGGCCCTGGATAGAGAATCCTATTGCTCCACTTTTTTTTGTCATTATTGTCCCCTAAAAATGAACTTTAAGATACATTTTTTTCCTAATCACACCTCTCCAAGAAATTTTAATACCACTGACATCTTGTATATATGTTTATGTTCTACAAATGTGTTTGTACTTCATGTATAAAAATAGGAAATGTACACCTTACTCTTTATTCAATGCAGAATTAAGAATTACTTGGGCTGGGGCCATGGCTCAGTGCCTAGCATGCGTGAGGCACTGGGTTCTATCCTCAGCACCACATAATAATAAAATAAAGATATTGTGCCCATCTATAACTAAAAACTAAATATTTTTAAAAAAGAATAAAAAATTTAAGTGAAAAATTTTAAGTTATTAACATTTAATGGTAAAGCTTTACTTACTGAGAAACTGTTAATGTCATTTATTTACTTAAAAATTCTATTACCTCCATATGCAAATTAGCAACTGATATACATACAAGTAACAATCACATTTTAGAAAATAATTCAAAACTAGTTTTCTAACAAAAGTTAAGCAATTACAAAAATTAAATTACTGCTTAAAATTATTTTGGTGAATGTAAATTCCTCTCTCTCTCTTTTTTTTTTTTTTGTAGTGCTGGGGATTGAACAAGCAAGCACTCTACCAACTGAACTACATTCCCCAGCCCTTCCTTAATTCCTTCTTGGATGTAAAAAAGTAACTTTTAAGTTACAATTAGATATTCATTTATTTATTGTCAACCTTTTTTTCTTTTCGGTACTTGACATAACTAGTGAAGTATCTGACTAATTTTGTAGATAAGTAATAAAATATAAACTATTTTTACTTAATTCTAAAACTCTAAAAGTCCCATACAAAAGCACTAATGATTAAACAGACAATAAATATGCTCAAGGCAGAGACATCATATGATTTACACCTTGGGGGTGCACCTGGAGCCATTTAAAGGGAATGGATCTGTGAAGAAAGGAAAAGAGCAGGTGGAAGACAGAGAGCATGACCCCTGAGCTGAGAATTCTCCTAATGGGCACCGGTGAAGCTTTCCCCTTTGACTGCCAAACAAGTCTTAAAGCTGTAAACAGAGTCATTTTCTGGTTATTCTGATGTTAGCCAAGATGAACCTGTAGTCCTCTCTTTTAATTGTCTTGTAGGGGAGAGTAAGTCTCCTAGCACTCACTGAACCTGTCTTTTCCATTTACTTTGGATTTCCCTCATTTAACAAACTTTTATGGAAAAACGTCTTGGCCCAAAGCTTTTAAAAGCTTGCAGTTATAAAAGATTTTTGATTAGTACGAGTTGACAACTAGCTGATTTGGCTCCTGTCACTCCTACCTATCTCATGGCAGACCTGTCTTTAGTGTCACATTCTGGCTCTAGTGAATCATCCTGAAATCCATTCAGTTCAGTAGCTTTCCAATGAATAAAACTAGAATAGTTTACTATTTTGCATTTCTAATTCAGAACAATATTTTGGAGAGAGTCATGTAGGTATGTTTTATTTCAGCAATCAGAAAGCTTGAAGGAAAGGGAAAGAATATAGAAGGGAAACTGAAAAAAAGAGATATCATCAAGGATTATTCTGATTATGCATCACAGGTCTATGGACCTCTATCTCGCCTTGGCCGTTTCCCAGACAACAACTCAGAGGACTTTGTAGTAAAAAACTACTATCTCAACACCTATGAAGGTCAGCAATTTGCATGATTAGAAGTCTATTATAAGAGGGTTATCTTGGACATGTGGATTAAATATATAGATTTAGACTAAAAGCTAAACAATAAAAAATATTTGTAGGAAACAGCAACGAACAGATTTAATGTGATTATTAATATAAATTCATACAAACCAATTAAAAACTCTTAAGACACAAATGAATATATGGACACACTGTAGAACATTTTAACAAGGTAAATTCAACTAGCTACTAAATGTTTGAAAATGTTTAGTATAGTTAATAATCAAAGTTATGCAAAAATTAACTAGAAAAAAACCTTTTATAGTAGGTTTATGAAACAAACAAGACTTTCATAATGAATCAACCTGAAAGAAAGAAATGTCAGAAAACTAGAGGGCAAAGGGATGGGTAGTCAGGTGGTAAATTCACGGAGAGGACTGTTTCTTTTCTAAAATGTAGGAGGCTTATTTAAATTTTTTAAATTTGAGTTCACAAGTTGAAGCATCGTGTGGCCAAGATCATGAGTTGATCATCACACTGTTGAACTTTAGCTCTGACTGGCCATTTCTAGAGGAGAATATGACAATGTGAGAGCATATGAACATTCTCTTTAGAGTGGTGGCAACATGTATCTTAGCACTTTTGATTTTCTGTTGATAGTAATGGAATTTATTGTTCCTTTGTAGGGTAACATTGTTATTTTAGAATACATTTATTATTTTATAGTTCAAGACACTGAGAACATGCGTTTCTACCACGCGGCCTGCGCAGTGGTTTCATTAATGAGGTTCTGGCATTCAGTTAGTTAGAAGAGATCAAAATAAAACACACAGACAGTACCTTATTTTAATGCTAGGTCCGAGACGGCTCGGTCTCCCTGTTTCCCTGCCTCCAGCCGCTCAGCAGGGCAGCGAGGATTACTCTGGGCTAGCAGGAGAGAGAGAGAGCGAACACGCCGGGGATCAGCCTTTTATTTGGGGGAAACAAGAGATTCAGGGGAGAATTCCATCCAATGAAGGTTGAGGGGGGGCTGCACTCCAAGGTCAGGGTCAGTGATTGGGTCTCCAGGGTCAGTGGTTACGCACACCCCCACACGGATGGGCTCTCTCATCAGGAAAGGGTCGGGATAACTCCGACACAGCCAGAGTGCCTCAGGCCCTTAACGGGAGTCACCCAATCACGTGTCAGAATGGCTCCCCACATATTCCCCCTTTTTATTCTTAACAATGAGGCGGCGGTTCACTCTCTGGAGTCCCCGGATTCTTGATTGGAGGACTCGCCATCCTATAGTTACAATACAAAAGAGAATTAACAGCAAAGAGAATAATCCAATAATGTACCAAGCGGAGTGTTTAAGAATATTTCCAGGGTTGAATCCATTTAACTCCTTCAATATTTGATTAGCCAAAGAAGAAGGATCTGAAAAATCAGCTCTATTATTTTGAATGTCTTGGATATGGTGATGAAGTTCCAGAATATCCAAGCTATTATTACTATTTTGTCAAATATCTAATAAATGGGTTTTAACTTTCTCCCAATCCCAGAGAGAAGCATTGTACTTGGCAGCTGTAACACATACATACTTATAATTAGCATGGCATTTAAGCCTTTTCTTAAATTTTAAGGCTGAAAGTTCATTACCAATGTTAATAACAGTCGCCTCTAAGGCGTTTAACTTAGTCTCAATCCTTTTATCAATATTTACTTGATTACGCAGAGCCTTGGAAGTATTTTGAGCTAAATTATTAAGAAATTTTGTATGTTGAATATTCTGAGACAATGTCAGAGATGCAGAGACGGTTGAGGCAATAAATGAGACCAGTGCTAAGACACCAACAATTATGACTCCAATAGCACGTTTAGGTCTTGTTAGCTGGGCATGAATTTGTTGCAGGACTTGTAAACCAGCATCAGCATACCATGGCTCTGAAATATTAGCAGGTAATAAAACAAAAGAGGGCTGATGAAGTATCAGCACTCCTTTTTCTCCATTATACCTAGAAATACAATTGGTTAGGTTGCACTTATTACAAGTAACAAAATATCTATCATCTATCCATCTAACTTTTACATTTCCAATAATTAAAACATAAGGAGATTGGACACAGGCTCTTAGGCCATAGCAAGATCCCTCTTTACAGTTCTTGCCGACAAATTTTGGTAAAGGTTTATCTGTAAAATGTAAATACTCTGAGGCAGCAATTAAACGCCAAATATCTCTTTGAATGCCTCCTTCACTATAAGTCAAAATATTACTAACAAATCCTGCAGGTGTCATAGCAGAATTTCTTCGTAATTGTCTCTTATCAATTTTTGGAGACCAGTCTAAAATATACCCACTAGCTTTAGACACCTTATGTTGTACAGGAAAGGTATTTACACAATCCATCCATTTTGGAAAGGTGCCAATTTCAATTGTAGAACTATTTGGACAGTGGGGTACCGGTGGAGGTTTTGTAGAAATGACTGGCTTGTTATGGGAAAGTCCCATCTTAATTACTGATCTAGTATTAGGTTTTAAGTCTCCATAAATAGAATTATTTGTCAGTCTAGGTTTACCAATTGCTGTCTTTTTTTCAAATGATACTTTCAGACAGCCAGCATGTTTATCATGTGACCAACATAAAGGTAATTGGGCACTGTAGCCAGAATAATTAAATCTAGTCACATGATTGGGAGTAATATGAGTATCTGTAAATCCTCCCATCATGAATGAGTCATTAGTAAATACTGGAATAGATTCTCCAGTCCACACAGCTGGGTGTACCAGGGGTGGATCTGGGAAATATGTCCAATAAGTGTCTACTTGATTCCCTTTTACCTGACAGCCCAGTAGGGCAATTACTGTCGCTACCATCAAGACTGGGGTCCTGTTCTTTCCTAGGCGTCGAAGTATTTGGGAAGCCTGGGTTGTCAATTTCTTCACATCTTTCCACGAAATCAGCTTCTCGGCTGGTTCAATCTGGTCTTTCTTCATCTTTTTCCGATATCTCCTCCTTCTGGGTTGTGGCTCCTCCGTGTCTATCCTCAGTCGCTTGAGTCTGGGTTCTATCTCCTCCATGTCTGATAGCACGTTCAGGCACCCAGATAGGACGAAAAGCACCTTCTGGAAAAACACAAGCATGCCCTCGGCCCCATGATATTACCGGATCTGGGCCCTTCCACTGACCAGTCTGTAAATCTTTCCACAGAACTCTGCCTAAAGGGCCTGTCACCGAGGGAGACATTTGCCTCTCAGCAGCAGTGTGACCTTCTGTGTCACAGTTTAAAAAATTTAAAACAAATAAGGCATGATTAAGGCTATTTTGGGGAGTCATTATCTTATTCCCCCTTTTTAATTTTTGTAATTGAAGTTTAATAGATAAATGAGCTCGTTCTACAATGGCTTGACCTTGGGGGTTATAAGGAATTCCTGTTTTATGATTAATTTGAAACTCTTGGCAAAATTGTTGAAAAGCAGAGCTTACATAAGCTGGAGCATTATCTGTTTTAATCTGCATAGGACACCCTAAAACAGAAAAAGCTGCTAAGCAATGAGAAATTACATGTTGAGTATTTTCCTTAGTACGTGCTGTGGCAAAAATAAATCTAGAATAAGTGTCCACTATGACATGCACATAACATTGCTTACCAAATTGAGGAATATGAGTTACATCCATTTGCCATATTTGATTTGGTTTTAAACCACGGGGATTTACCCCTGATGGCAGAGATGGAGTGTAAATAACACACTTAGGGCATTGGCTTACAATCTGACGAGCCTGTTCTCTGGTAATACTAAATTTTTTACGTAAGCTAGAAGCATTTTGATGATGTAAGGAATGGGAAGCTAGGGCACAGTCATATGAAGACATCTGTTGACAAAAAGCTACTAATTTATCAATATTATCATTACCTGCAACCAAAGGTCCAGGGAGGCTAGAATGTGCTCGGATATGTCCAATAAAATATGGGTACTTCCTCATTAGCACTGTCTTTTGTAAATTATGAAATAATTCAAATAACTTCTGTGATGAAGTAAACCCAATAACTGAGGTTTCAATATTTTTGGTAACTCTGACTGCATATAAGCTGTCAGAATAGATATTAATAGGCTCATTTGAAAAATAATCTAAGGCCAAAATCAGGGCTTGAAGTTCTGCCCTTTGAGCTGAAGTATAAGAAGTTTGTATTACCTCTGTATGAACACGGCTGAAGAAACCTGCCTTACCAGAGCTGGAACCATCTGTGAACACCGATAAAGCTCCCTCTATTGGATGGGAAAGTACAATCTTTGGAAAAATAAGTGATGTTAATGATGCAAATTGTACAATCTTATCACGAGGATAATGGCTATCTATCTGGCCAGGGAAATCTGCAAAAGCTATCTGCCATGAACTAGAAGTTTGAAAAAGCCAATTAGTCTGTTGAACAGAAAATGGAATAATTATGATATCAGGCTCAGATCCAATTAATTGTAAAATCCTAGTTCTACCCTTAATCACTAATTGAGCTGTAGAATCATGAAAAAGTGTTAATGTCTTTTGAGGGGAATGAGATAAGTAAATCCATTCAATAACTCCTAATTTTTGCCATATGGCTCCTGTTGGGGTATGTTCAGTTGGAAATATTAATAAATATATTATTTCTTTAGGATCTATTCTAGTAAGCTGTGCATTTTTAATTGCAATTTCCACTTTCCTTAAGGCTGCTTTGGCCTCCAAAGTTAGTTGACGTGGAGAGGTTGGAGAAGGATTTCCTTGTAATATCTGAAATAAAGGACTTAACTCAGAAGTAGTTAACTTTAAGGATGGTCTTAGCCAGTTAATATCTCCTAATAGTTTTTGAAAATCATTAAGGGTACGTAACTCCTTGACTCTTATCTGAAGATTTTGAGGACGGATTGTACTCCCTTGAATTATCTGACCTAGATATTGAAAAGGAGATACCTTTTGAATTTTTTGAGGAGTTACACTTAAACCCATAGTTGTAAGTGAGGTCTCTAACTGAGTAAAAATTTCTGAAAGTACTTCTGAATTAGCATGAGCCAATAATATATCATCCATAAAATGAATAATGTATGTATCAGGGAAGCTATTTCTAATGGGATCTATTGCCTGATCAACATATTTTTGACACAGTGTAGGGCTATTACGCATTCCCTGAGGAAGGACTTTCCAGCAGTATCTTTTAACAGATTCCTTAAAATTAACTGCTGGGACAGTGAAAGCAAATTTTTCACAATCTTCAGGATGTAACCTTATAGAGAAAAAACAGTCTTTTAAATCTATTACCATCAAGCTATAATCTAAAGGAATGGCTGTGGGGGAGGGAAGTCCTGGCTGTAATGATCCCATAGGCTGAATTATCTGGTTTATTGTTCTTAAATCCTGCAGTAATCTCCAATTTCCTGACCTTTTCTTAATAACAAAAATAGGTGTATTCCAAGGGCTAAGTGTTGGTTCAATATGACCAGCTTGAAGTTGTTCCTCAACTAATCTATGAATTATTTTAAGCTTTTCCCCTGAGATGGGCCACTGAGAAATCCAAATAGGCTCTTCTGTGAGCCACATAATTTTTTCAGCTGTTTTAAGGATCGGGGAAGTACTCAGTGCCCCTAATAAAAATTTTGTCTTGAAGTATTTACTAATCCTTGTCGTGGAGACTGGCTTGTAAACAGATATTCTTCCTGAAAGTTTTCCCTATCATCTCCAGGAAAATACCTTTGATTAATTTCTTCAACTGACCTTATAGAATTTGGGGTGACTAGTAGTAGTCCCATTTTGGCTAGTATATCTCTTCCCCATAGATTAGCTGGTAAAGACTCTAACACATAAGGCTTAAATATTCCACTGTTCCCATCAGAATCTTCCCAACGGAGATAGTTGGCACTTTGAGCAGGCTGTGAAATTTTTCCTATTCCTTCTAGATTAGCTGAGGCTGTATGTAGAGGCCATGTCCTGGGCCAAAATCGGCTGGACAATATTGAACTATTAGCCCCTGTGTCAATTATTCCTAGGAAATTTTTATTATTAATTTTAAGTTTTAATAAAGGGCGTTCTTGTCGCACTAACTGGGACCAATATACTCTGTCCGGCGGTTTAGAAACTGAATCTGCCGGCAGGTGCCTTTCTGAGACACAAGGCAATAATATTAATTGAGCAAAAATATCCTTTGGGGTGAGTCTTAGGGCATAATTGGATCTTACAGTAACATATAATTGCCCTCTAAATTCTGAATCTATCACACCAGGTATTACTTCAATAGCTCCCTTTAAATTATTACGCCCCAAAATTAAACCTACAGTATTTTCAGGAAGCGGCCCGAAAATCCCAGTAGGGATTTGTGTTGGTCCCGTTTCAGGATCTAATTCAACTGTCTCTGAAGGTCCTAAGAAAACTGTCTGTGATCCATGTCTCTGCTCCGGTAAAAATCGCGGACTGTCCTGGTCGGCGCCGCTAGTGACGTCACACTGTGCGACGTCTCCCCATATTGTTTCTGGGCCCGGGGAGGGGCCGAACGGAAGTTTTTTGTCCCCTCGCTAGGAGGAAATACTTGTGGCGAGAAGGCGGGCTCATCTGCGCCACCCGAATCAACCATGTGGCGCCGAGTCCTGCAATATCTATTATCGCCAGTAGATGGAGCCCTAAACCTAAATTTGCGTTGGCGACATTCGTAGGCGAAATGACCGGGTTTTCCGCAAACGTAACACTTGCTGTGGGACTTCTGAACTGAATTTTGTGGCCCCAAAGTTTCCTTTAATACTGTTGCTAAGGCTACCGTCTGCAACTGAGTGGAATCTAAGTCAGAACACAAGCGAATATACTCAGAAATTGTTCCTTTCTTACGATGGGGGCGGAGAACATCTTGGCAAATTTTGTTTGCGTTCTCAAAAGCCAATTGTCTAACAATAAATTCGCTAGCTCCTGGGTCTCCGATGGACCTGTTTGCAGCCTGATATAGTCGGGCTACGAAATCTGAATAAGTCTCATTGGCACCTTGTCTGATTTTGGTAAGAACTAAATTGGACTGGTCCTTGGGGACAATTTGCCTCCAGGCACGTTTTGCACAATCAGTTATTTGATTGTACACTACAAAATCATAATTTAACTGTCTTTCTAAATCAGCAAAATCTTTAGTCCCTAGAAACATCGTTACTGGCGTTTCTATGCCCTGTCTTCTGTTTCTTTCTGCCTGTTCATTACAAAAATCAGTCCAGTAAGTTTTCCAAAGTAAGTAATTTCCCCCGCTCAAACAAGATCTGGCTAAAAAAACCCAGTCACTAGGAGGAAGGGGTTGTGAGCAGATATTTTCTATCAGACTCTGAACAAAAGGCGAATTTGGGCCGTACGTTTCACATGCATTTTTTAATTCCTTGATAGTTTTAAATGGAATTACAGCATGAATTCTAACTCTCTGATTTTGCTCATCAGTTTGCTCAAAAACTGGAAAGAGGTGAAAACCAGTAGTATCCTCCCCCATTTCTTGAGCCTTCTTAATACCTTGCTGAACTGGGGTAAGAAAAGTCATCTTTAATTCAGCACACCTGTTAAATTTGGTTCTTCTAGTAGGTATCGGCTGAATTTTAAAGGCTTGGGCAGGTGGTGCTAAATGCAATCTATTAAAATTTCTCTCTAAGTCCTGAGTTTCTATGTCTAATTCTTCTTCCTCAGACTGCGAGCTGCTATCAGACTCTGTACTATCGCCATTTGGAATTTGGGTTTCTAATTCACGTGGCTGAGAAGAAACCTGAGCCCTGCTAGGAGTTTCCTTTGTATTTTCCTCTCCAGGAAGATTGGTTACCACTTCTGGAGGGCTCTCCAAGATTAGAGATGCTTCTTCTTTATCATGCTGTTCTGTATAATCTGTCTGTGGGCTAGCTTGCACATTTCTAACCTTTGTTTTAGCTCTTAGCGCTTTTGTTTTAAAACGGCTCAAAGGAAAGGAAATTAACTTAGCCTCAGGCTGATTTTCCATTTGAATAGACCTAATGGCTCTTTGAATACCTCTCAGAAGCTCTTCTGGTGGCCACGGACTCTGGTCCATGTATTCAAAGAGACAAATTTCTAGGGCCGTCCAAGTTTTCTGTATATTCTCTATGCCTCCAGGTATTTCAGTAGAAAGACAAACTCTCTGTAACTTTCTTCCTAATTTCTCCCAAGTAAGTAAATTTGGAGACTCTTGGTCACAAAACCAAGGACAATATTCACCTACAATCTTTAAGAATTGCAATAACTGAGTTTTCTTTATCTGTTTTCCTTTCTGATTAATTATACTGTCTAAAATAGTTAGATACATTTCCTTATCCGAAGAAGTAGAATTTCCCATTTTAAGTAAATTAACGTCTCTTTCCTTCAATAGTTCCTGGTACTTTTGTGACTCAAATGTCACTTTTTCCTTTCTCTTATTTCTTATTTTCTTTATTTCCTCTTTATTTCTTTATTTCTATTTCCTTATCTTCCTTTCTCTTTATTTCTTTCCCTTAATCTTTTTAGCGCGCGCTCCCACTCAATCTAACTAATTCAGAATGCCCCCCTCTTGGGCGCCAATTCTACCACGCGGCCTGCGCAGTGGTTTCATTAATGAGGTTCTGGCATTCAGTTAGTTAGAAGAGATCAAAATAAAACACACAGACAGTACCTTATTTTAATGCTAGGTCCGAGACGGCTCGGTCTCCCTGTTTCCCTGCCTCCAGCCGCTCAGCAGGGCAGCGAGGATTACTCTGGGCTAGCAGGAGAGAGAGAGAGCGAACACGCCGGGAATCAGCCTTTTATTTGGGGGAAACAAGAGATTCAGGGGAGAATTCCATCCAATGAAGGTTGAGGGGGGGCTGCACTCCAAGGTCAGGGTCAGTGATTGGGTCTCCAGGGTCAGTGGTTACGCACACCCCCACACGGATGGGCTCTCTCATCAGGAAAGGGTCGGGATAACTCCGACACAGCCAGAGTGCCTCAGGCCCTTAACGGGAGTCACCCAATCACGTGTCAGAATGGCTCCCCACATGCGTTAATTACACAGAAATGTGCTTACCATTTCAGGGGCAGTTCATTCTATTATATGAGTACAGCTTATCAACACCTCCAACAAAATCCATTTTAATTTTACTAAAATTAAACATATTCATCTGAAATGGTAAATTTAAGCACTAGATACTAAAAACGTGTGCTTCCTTCCCATAGGATTAATTGAACTTGAATCAAGTCTTCCAGATTTTGTGACACAACCGAGAATCAGAACTCCAAAACCAAAAGTCAGTACCACTAAATCTGGTTTTCTGAAGAGGGCAGCAAGACTGGACTATGAGTTGACAGAGGTTCATAAGGTATCATTGTTATCTGGAAGACAAGAGGCTTCTAGTGAGACTTCTGCAGAAAAACGCTGTAGTCTAATTTGTACTTTGTTTGGGGCGGTGTTGAGTAGTGGGTCTAATGTAGGACCTCGTGTTCTTTTTTCCTCGCTAGACTTTTCTCTTCTGGAGGTTCCCCCTGATGTGCCAAACCCATGTGCTTTCCTCCCCTCACTTCAAAATGAAAGAAAACTTAGAAGTTATTCTTCCCATTTAGAGAACTCATGTTCCTTTCTGAAAGTGTTCAAATTTGGATCTATAAATTAAAATTTGACACTTTACTGAGGAATAGCAAATTTCTAGGATTAGTAATAACTCTTGGTGTTAATAGTTGCAAAAGGCTCCATTTTCTCCACTTTATAATTGTTACCAGGGAATCATGAATATAAAGAGGCATCATGAATAAAAGCAGGCATATCCAACAACTTTCTCATTTAGATGAGAGAGTTTGATGGTCATCAAACTTTAGTATGCATCAGAACCATGTGGGAGGCTTGTTGAAACATGTTGCTGGGTTGCCCCCCGCCCCCGCCTCCCGTTTCTGCTAGGTAGGTTGGGGTGAGGCTCCTGGAGTGCTGGCATTTTTTAAAAAACAAGTTTCCACTTGACGCTGATGCGCCAGGCCCAGGAAACACACTTTGGGACCCATTGGTTTATGATGTGCACCCATCACTAGTCCATGCATGTTTGTTTGTTCCATTGATTTCAGTAATAAGACTCCATGGGAACCCAGGCTCAACAATGATGTACATGTATCTATGCGGTTCTTTCTCATCTAATTCCCCTGTGTACTTTTACCTATGCAGAATACTGCGTTCACCATATGCTCACTTTCTATAAGAATGTGTTTTCTTTTATTAGACCTTAATCGTTATACACAGTAGTTGGGTTCATTCTGTCAAACTCATGCATGCATGGAAATTGATTTCAGCTCATTATCCCCTCTTTTCTTTCCCCCCTTTTCCCTCCTGTCCTCTCCCCTCTCCCAGTCTCCTTTCTTTACCCTACCAGACTTCCTTTTGTTCATCTATTTATTTGATTGATTCTTTATGTTGGATAACATAAAGAACATCCTTCTCTTGTTCTTCCCTTTATTTTACTCTAGCTTCTGCATATGAGAGAAAATATTCAACTTTTAAGTTTCTGAATTTGGCTAATTTTTCCTAGTACAATATTCTCCATTTCCATCTACTTATCTGCAAATGCCATAATTTTATTCTTTTATTATGACTGAGTAGAACTCCATTGTGCGCATATATATATGCACATAGATATATCACAGTTTCTTAATTCATCCATCTATCTATTAATGTGCATAACTTAGCTATTGTGAATTGTGCTACTATAAATATTGATGTGACTATTTTGCTATATATGCTGATTTTACATATTTTGGGAAAATAACAAGGAGTGGGACAGCTGGGTCATATGGTGGTTCCATCCCCAGTTTTTTGAGGACTCTCCATACTGATTTCCAGAGTGGTTTTACTAGTCTGCAGTCCCACCAACAACGTACAGGTATACCATTTCCCCCACAACCTCACCAGCATTTATTATTGTTTGTTTTCTTGATCATTTTCATTCTGACTAGAATGAGATGAAATTTTAGTTTAGGTTTGATTTGCATTTCCCTGATTGCTAGAGATGTTGAACATTTTTTCACTCATTTGTTAGCTGTATGGGTAGGTCTCTTCTTTTGAGAAGTTTCTGTTTCATTCATTTGTTCATTTATTGATTGGGTTATTTGGTTTTTTGGTGTTAGGTTTTTTTGAGTTCTTTGTAGGTTCTGGATATTAATCCCCTGTAGGAGGAGTAGCTGGCCAACATTTTCTCCCATTCTGTAGGCTCTTTCTTCTTGCTCTTAGTCATTTCCTTTGCTGTACAGAAGCCTTTTAGTTTGATGGCATCCCACTTATTGATTCTTGGTTTTATTTCTTGTGCTTTGGGGGTCTGTTGAAGGATGGTTGGTTCCATAGTTTAGCTATTGTGAGTTCAGCTGCTATAAACACTGATGTGGCTGTGTCACTGTAGTATGCCTCAGTTTAGGTGTAAACTGAGGAGTGGGATAGCTGGATCAAATAGTGGTTCCATTCCAAGTTTTCTGAGGAATCTCCATATCACATAATGGTTGCTCCCATTTGCAGTCCCACCAGCACTGTATGAGTGTACCCTTTTCCCCACATCCTCATCAAGATTTATTGTTGCTTGTATCCTTGATAATTGCCATCTGACTGGAGTGGGATAAAATCTTAAAGTAGTTTTGATACGCATTTCTCTAATTGTTAGAGATGTTGAAAATCTTTTCATATATTTTTTGATTGATTGTATTCCTTCTTCTGTGAAGTGTCTGTTCTGTCCTTAGCCCATTTATTGATTGAATTATTTGTTCTTTTGGTGTTGAGTTTTTTTGAGTTCTTTATATATCCTGGATATTAGCGCTGTATCTGAGGTGTGTGCGGTGAAAATTTTCCCCCATTCTATAGTCTCTCTCTTTGAATTATTGATTGTTTCCTTTGCTGAGAAGAGTAAGAATGTTTTTGTGGATGATTTTTGTGAGGTCTCGGAAGCCCCCTTTTGTTCTTAATTTACTAAAGGTCTTACTGTGTCTTTGTTGAATTTTTTTCAGGCACTTATCAAATTTATATAGGTATTTTAAGCTGAACACTTCATTTAAAACACTGATTTCTGCTGCATTCCACTAGTTTTGATATGTAGTATTTGTCATTATTCTTATTCTAATATCTAAAAATGTTCAATATTGTTTTTGAACCTGTGAGTATTTAACAGTGTTTTAAAATGTCCAAATATGTAGGAATTTAAACTCATTTTTTTTCAATTAACTTACTCAATTGCACTGTGATTAGAGCTAATAGCCTATGTGATACCTTTTCTTTGAAATTTAGTGAGGGTTGCTTTGTGGACTAGTATATGATTATACATATAACATAATCAAAGTCCACCTTTAGATCCTACTATACCACTCATGTGTGGGGCAGGTACCTTATAGCAGATAATTCCCATTTCCTGTCTCCCATCCTTGTGGCATTGCTTTGATTAAAAAGCTGTAATCACCCAATACATTTTTACTCTTATTGCTTTAACAGATTGTTATATTTTAATGCAATTAAAAATTAGAAAAATAAGAAAAGATTTTGTTCTACCTCATTTGTTCTTTCGTTGCCGTTCTTTGGTTGTTCATGTATCTACACAGACTTCTAAGTTTCCGACCTGAACAACTGGTTTCATTGTCTCACATGGTGCTCTGGCAAGCAGCTTCAGTGTTTGTCTGTCTCAAGAGTCTTCCTCCTTTACTGTTGTAGAGGGAGGGAGGTGTAATTCACAAACAACAGAAATCTGCCCGTTTAAAATGTCCAACTCAGTGTTTTTAGCATGTTCACAAAGTTGTGCCACCATCAACACATTTAATTCTGGAATATTTTCATCGTCCCCTAAACAAATGCCAGACCCACTAGCAGTCACTTCCAATTCCCCTCTTCCTCATTCCCTCACAACCACTGTTCTGCTTTTTCATTATGGATTTGCTTATGCTGAGCATATTGTGTAAACTGAATCGTGCATTAAATGGCATTTTTAAATTTGGCTTCTTTCACTTAGGATAGCATTTTAAGATCAGTCCACATTCCCATACATCTCATTACTCCATTCTTTTTTATGACTGCATAATATTCCATTGCATAGATATACCACATTTTATTTATCCACTCATCAGCTGATGAATATTTGAATCATTTCTAGTATTGGCTATTACAAATAGTGTTACTGTATACTTTTATGCTCAAGTTTCTGTGTGGACATGATTTTAGTTCTCTTGGGCATATCTCTAGGAGTGGGATTGTTGGGTCCTACAGTAACTTATGTTTTACTTTTGAGAAACTGCTAGATTGTTTCCAAAGTGACTGGACTATCTTATATTCACATCAACAATGTATGAGGGTTCCGGTTTCTCCATCATTTATTATTGTCTATCTTTTTATCATAGCTATTCCAGTATGTGTGATGTGATATCTCATTGTGGTTTTGATTCACATTTCTCTAATAATTAATAATATCAAGCACCTTTTTAAGTACCTGTTACTCATTTAGATCTCTTTTTTGAAGATATGTCTATTTAGATCCTTCACCCATTTAAGAATTTTTTTTTTTTAAATTGTTGAGTTATAAGAGTTCATTGTATATTCTGGAGACTAGACCTTTATTAGATATGTGATTTACAAAGTTTTCTCCCATTCAGTGGGTTGTCTTTTTCATCTTCTTAATAATATCCTTTGAAATACAGAGTTTTGATTTTGATATATATATCAAAAAAAAAAATATATATATATATATATATATTTAGTTTCAAAGAGTGATTTTGCTGAGAATAGAATTCAAATTTGTTTTCTTTCCTCTTCCAACTCTTCAAAGATTTTACTCCACTTTCCTCTTGTTTGCGTTGTTTCTTACTATAAATCTGCTATAATTCTTATCTTTGTTTCTCCATGGATAAGAAGTTTTTTAAAAAATACTTTATGAGCTAAGTCATGAAATCATGGAGGAGAAATATTCAGAAAAGCGTAAAAGCATTGCCAAGTGCAGTATTTTCAGGCCACTTTGGTAGAAATTTAAGCTGGAATATATTTCTGATGCTTTGTGAAAATAAGTTCTTTAAATTTGCCTTTTGAGCTTATTAAAATGTATTGTTTGGTAAGAAGATTTCTTTAATATTCTCATGTTCATTCATACTCATTCCCTCAGCTCCACTTTTGTAGGCAATTATGAGTCTGAGATTAAAGAAAATTGCATTTTCATTGGATTATTATTTTAATTGGATTTCCTGACCAAATAATTTTATTTTAATTGTAACAGTTTTGAGAATTTTTTCTTTTAAAAAATTTGGATATTTTTCATTTTTTCTTGTATTTAAAATTAATTTGTTGACTAAGGAACATATTACATAGTTCAAAATTCATGAATTATTTAAGAATATTAACCTAAATGTTTTTCTTACATACTTGTCTCTCAGTCATGTAGTTCTGTCTCTGGATGAAACTCATGTTATTAGATTCATGCATGTCCTTAGAGAGATTTGATATAAGCAAATATCTGTATATGTGTACATATATGTGAGTTTATTTAAACATATACCTGCACAGAAGCATACATGTTTATGTACATTAGTACATTTTTAAATATGTTCTAGCAAATATGTCTAAACACATATAAGTCTCTTTTAGAATTCTTTATAATTCACATGTAAATAGATAAAGTGTGCTGTTCTACCCTTGCATTTTTCACTTAATATATCTCAGAAATCAATTTATGTCATTATTACCTGAAAAACTTTCTTATCATTTTTCACACTTTCATGATATGTCATGATATAGATGTAAAAAAATGCATTTTTGATAGATATTTAGATTGTGACTAATGCTGCAAACCAGGTATGGTGCCTCACACCTGTAATCCCAACTACCTGGGAGGCTGAGGCAGGAGGTTCAAGGTCCACCTGGGTAACTTACCAGACCTTGTCTTAAGATAAAAAGTAAAAAGAGGGGGTTCCCTCAGTGGTAGAGTGCACCTGGGTTCAACCCCAAGTACTGAAAACAAAAACCCAGACAACAACACTACACTGCAGTGAGTGACATTTTTTTGCATATAATTTGGCACATGTGTGAACATATCTAGAAGATAAATTCCTTGACTTGGAATTTCTGGACCACAAATGTATGTGTACTTATAATTTTGTGGATATTGCCAAATGCTCTTATGTAAATGATTTATCAATGTTAGAAATATTCAAAAGCACCATTTTCCCACATCTTTATCTACATAATTGGTTATGGATGATTGGTTTTGAAATAGTTTCATGTGGTATTGTTCAGGACTCTTCCCTCAAGACTTCATAAATTATTAATTGCTTTTAGACTGTTGCTGATTTCTGTGGAGTCACCAGTTGTGGTTATTGTAGAGCTGATATATATTTGCTGTCAGTTTTATTTTGGGCAAACTCAGAGGCTCTATTACAACTACAGTTAGATGGTTTTAAATTTTACCCATAATTTTTGCATTTTTTTAAACCAGTTTCAGGTGTGTGTGTGTGTGTGTGTGTGTGTGTGTGTGTGTTTTAAAACAGTGTTTATCTATGTTTTTAAGAAAAATATAAAGCTTATTATATGATGAAAAATTAACTGAAGTATGATTTTAAAATAACAAGCAGAATTTTTCCTTCTTTTAACTTAAAAATATTCCCCTCTGGTCAAAATAGAACCAATGAGCAAAATCTTATATTATGTGTTATTTGAGGACTTTTAGTGATCAAAAATTTTAAAAAGATATGTCAAAATACAAACACACATACACTCTCTCACTAGGAAACAAGCTAATTTTTTAAGAATCTGAATGTTCAGGTTTCAAGGCCAAAGAAAAGATCTCTTCTCCACCTTCAGATAATTGCCATCAAATGTGCTTCAATTTCCCTAGTAACAATAAGATACACCAAATATTTCAATCATTTGCTGCATAGCAAAATTTCCTATGCTCAGACATTCATGTGATACAGCAAATTAGCTCATGTGGAAAAGCAGGAGTTGGATTTTTGCTTGTGTGCACATAAGACAGAACCTTTTAAAAACTCATAATAGATTGGGATTGTAGCTCAGTGGTAGAGCACTTGTCTAGCATGTGCACGGCCCTGGGTTTGATACCCAGTACCACACACACACACCAAAAAAATCCTTTAAACCTCCCAAATCTTTTATTAAAATAGATATACTAAGAATATGTGCCATATTTATTGAGTGGTTACCCATTCCTTAGGAGTATCACAGCACCCCGTGGGAAATGCATACACCCCATTTGTACTTTCTCAAGCTGACCCAGCATAGCCATAGAAATATTGTTTTTGATTGATATTCAGATCTGCAGCCTCGATCTATTAGTGGAGGAAAATACAAAGAAAAGGGATGACATTAGTTGGCATTATTTCAGGCACTGTTGGAAAAGAAGAGTAAAGGTCTGGAACCAAAGAAACCTCTGCGCCTCCTTCAAAGAAACCCCATACCTGAGCCTCGGCTTCCAACTCCAACCTTGGAAATGAGTTCCAATGTAAGTTTGAAACTTTTATTTGAAATGCAGAATTCAGCATTGTAATCAGTTCATTTTAGGATAGTGTGGGTTGAAAACAAATCTAATTTAACAGTGTTAGTTTTTCAAGCTCTGATTTTTTAAATTGATATTACATATTTATTAAGGCAAGGAACTATACAGAAAAAAAAAACACATTTGTTCTGCCAGGCTCTGATTTAAAGTTGATTTTATTTTTTAAAATTTATTTTATTTATCTTTATTTATTTTATTCTTATATACTAAGCATCAGCTACACATAAAACTAAGCATAGTGAATGAAGTGAAATATAAACCCAGTCTTTTTCAAGAATAAAATCAGAAAGAATGAAAGCTCTTCTGATGAAAATAGGAATCAGAAGGTAATTTTTCACATGCCAAGTTGAAAAAGAAGATTGAGAGATGATCAATTACCCTACTGTCTCTCTTCCCACGTGAGTGGCCGAGGACTGTGGGACTCAAGGAGGAAGGAAATGCTACAGATATCCTAAGGACAGACTGGCTTCTGGGCAAGTCTCCCTAACCAGGGCTACTTCTAATTAAACTCAACTTGGGCAAGACACCAGAGTTGGTTAAGAAAAAAAACTGCTAGAGATGCCACAGTGCAAAGTTATTTATTGAGAGAAACAGAACTGCCAGATAGATTGGGCTCCCTCTTTGCCTGGCCAGCACAGAATCTCTGTGTGGAGGGAAAGTCCCCACAAAATGTCCACCTGTGTTCAGGAGGTGTGCTACATCAGGGTAGGGTTGACAAGAGGTCTCATGAATGCCTGTCACCACCTGTGATGGCCCGTGTGGCCTCCGTGGAGGGACTGAAACACTCCCACTGACTGGCCACACTGCCCCTTTCTGGACGTCATGCAGGCCTTTGGTTGCACATCTTTGGGCTCTAGGTGTTTGTGCTCCCATCAGGCTATTACTTTCTTTGACACTGAAAGGCATCTTTGCTAGATTTCCAGATCCTGATCTTTCTGCTTTTTGCACAGAATTATTTAAGGTGATTTTTGTAGATTAACTTATGCAGTATATTCTGAAATTTACCAGTTTAGCTAAATTCCTGTGAGAAGTACCTCCCTGCAACATGGACAACAGAGTTGTATTCTTTACTAGCTCATGATCAAACATGAAAATACTATGCTAAAAGGATAATTCAAGCAATACTTATTGTTTCAAGAAAGTTTTTTTTTCTTTTGGAAATGGCATCATTTGAAGGGACAGCATGGTAATCTTATCATTTTGGGGCTTTAATATGATCTGGTAATGATGTTTATGATGAAAAAAGAATAATGTTAATGATACACTAAGTAACATTGTTTGAAGTACTACATATTCAATGAGGGCAGAGACTGTGCTTTATTTCTTTTTAAATCTTTCTGGCATCTAGCGTCATTTCTTGCTTGAAATGAATCTTCAGAAAAATATCTGATGCTTGGACTGCTGCTCTTCTCAAGCTGCTTGGTTCTTCTCCCTTTGTTCTTTCAGGAAGAAGAAGACACAGAAATGGCTGTGATCAACCTTCAAAGCTTACTCCGGGGTAGAGTCGTTCAGAACATGGTGTGTAGGTCCAACTACAGGCCCTGTGTTTCTCCTTTGAGAATGAGACTTTTGGAATGCATATGTGCTTGGTTTGTTGGAATGAATTCTCTCTTGCGTCCTGCTACCCCGTTCAGCTGTCTTTTAATTCACCTATCCATCTCCTTCTAGTGCTGTTGTTTGTCCAGGTGGGTGACACAGTGTTAAGGAGTGCAAGGACGTGACTACTTCTTGCCACAGTTGTACATAAGGCAGTGTGAAACTTATTTCATCCCTCGAATTACTTATTCAATGAAATTTCTCACCTGAATTTTGACTGTTAAAGAATTACAAATTAAATGGCTTCCCTAATTTTCCACTGACTCATAACAGTTATTTGAATTTGCATAGTTAACAATACCTGCATTATAAATGACATAGCTCATAGTGATAACTCCCCTTTTAAACTTGTTTTAGTCATTTTTTTATTGCTCTGACCAAAAGACCAATCAAGAACTACATAGAGGAGGAAAGGTTTATTTGGGCCTCCTGGTTTTATAGGTCTCAGTCCATAGACAGCCGACTCTGTTGCTTTGGGCCCCAGGTAAGGCAGACCATCATGGCAGAAAACCGTGGAGGAAGAAAGCAGCTCAGGATATGGAACCAGGCAGCAGAGAGAGACAGAGAGAGACAGAGACAGAGAGACGGGGAGGAACAGAGACAGAGATGAGACAGAAAGAAAGAGAGAAAGAAACAGGACACCGAGCACACAAAATCACAGTAGACCAACGCCAAGACACATTGTTATGAAGATATCCAATATACAGAACAAAGAGAAAATATTAAAAGCTACAAGAGAAAGGAGACAGATTACATTCAGGGGTAAACCAATAAGGTTAACAATGGATTTTTCATCACAGACACTGAAAGCAAGAAGGTCATGGAACAATGTATTTCAAACACTGAAAGACAATGGATGCCAACCAAGAATTCTGTATCCAGCAAAATTAACCTTCAGGTATGACAACGAAATAAAAATCTTTCATGATAAACAAAAGTTAAAAGAATTTGCAGCCAGAAAACCAGCATTGCAAAGCATTTTGAGCAAAACACTACACGAGGAAGAAATGAAAAACAATAACCAAAACCATCAGTGGGAAGTGCCTCAGTAAAGACAGAGGGCAAGGGGAAAGATAATCATGGAGAAACAAACAAAATTTTTTTAAAAAAGGATAAATAATCAAACATGGATGGAAGTACAAACCATATATCAATAGTAACTCTGAATGTTAATGGCTTAAACTCTCCAATAAAGCGACATAGGCTGGTATCATGGATTAAAAAAAAAAACAAATCCAACAATATGCTGCCTTCAGGAGACACATGTGATTGGAAAAGACATACACAGGCTGAAGGTGAAAGGATGGGAAAAAATATACCACGCACACGGTCCTCGTAAGCAAGCAGGGGTGGCCATCCTCATATCGAATAAAATCGATTTCAAGACTAAGTTAATCAAAAGGGATAAAGAAGGTCATTATATACTGTTAAAAGGAACCATTCACCAACAAGACATAACAATTATCAATATTTATGCACCAAATAATGGTGCTGCGACATTCATAAAACAAATTCAACTCAAGTTCAAGAATCAAATAGACCACAACACAATAATTATGGGTGACTTCAACACACCTCTCTCACCATTGGACAGATCCTCCAAACAAAAGTTGAATAAAGAAACTATTGAACTCAATAGCACAATCAATAACCTAGACTTAACTGACATATATCAACCATCATCAAATGGATATACTTTTTTCTCAGCAGCACATGGATCCTTCTCAAAAATAGACCATATATTATGCCATAGGGCAACCCTCAGTAAATATAAAGGGGTGGAGATAATACCATGCATTTTGTCTGATCATAATGGAATGAAACTGGAAATCAATGATAAAAGAAGGAAGGAAAAATCCTACATCACATGGAAAATGAACAATATGTTACTGAATGATCAATGGGTTACAGAAGACATAAAGGAGGAAATCAAAAAATTCTCAGAGATAAATGAAAATACAGACACAACATATCGGAATCTATGGGACACAATGAAAGCAGTTTTAAGAGGGAAATTCATCGCCTGGTGGTCATTCCTCAAAAAAAGAAAAAACCAACAAATAAATGAGCTCACACTTCATCTCAAAGCCCTAGAAAAGGAAGAGCAAAACAACAGCAAATGTAGCAGAAGGCAAGAAATAATTAAAATCAGAGCGGATATCAATGAAATTGAAACAAAAGAAACTATTGAAAAAATTAACAAAACTAAAAGTTGGTTCTTCGAAAAAATAAATAAGATCGACAGACCTTTAGCCATGCTAACGAAGAGAAGAAGAGAGAGAACTCAAATTACTAACATACGGGATGAAAAAGGCAATATCACAACAGATGCTACAGAAATACAGAAGACAATTAGAAATTATTTTGAAAACCTATATTCCAATAAAATAGAAGATAGTGAAGACATTGATAAATTTCTTAAGTCATATGATTTGCCCAGACTGAGTCAGGAGGATACACACAATTTGAACAGACCAATATCAATGGATGAAATTGAAGAAGCCATCAAAAGACTACCAACCAAGAAAAGCCCAGGACCGGATGGGTATACAGCGGAGTTTTACAAAACCTTTAAAGAAGAATTAATACCAATACTTTTCAAGTTATTTCAGGAAATAGAAAAAGAGGGAGCTCTTCCAAATTCATTCTATGAGGCCAACATCACCCTGATTCCAAAACCAGACAAAGACACCTCAAAGAAAGAAAACTATAGACCAATGAACCTAGATGCAAAAATCCTCAATAAAATTCTGGCGAATCAAATACAAAAACACATCAAAAAAATTGTGCACCATGATCAAGTAGGATTCATCCCTGGGATGCAAGGATGGTTCAACATATGAAAGTCAATAAATGTGATTCACCACATCAATAGGCTTAAAGATAAGAACCATATGATCATCTCGATTGATGCAGAGAAAGCATTTGACAGTACAGCATCCCTTTATGTTCAAAACATTAGAAAAATTAGGGATAACAGGAACTTACCTTGACATTGTAAAAGCTATCTATGCTAAGCCTCAGGCTAGCATCATTCTGAATGGACAAAAGTTGAAGGCATTCCCTCTAAAATCTGGAACAAGACAGGGATGCCCTCTATCTCCACTTCTATTCAATATAGTTCTCGAAACACTGGCCAGAGCAATTAGACAGATGAAAGAAATTAAAGGCATAAAAATTGGAAAAGAAGAACTTAAATTATCACTATTTGCGGATGACATGATTCTATACCTAGAAGACCCAAAAGGGTCTACAAAGAAACTACTAGAACTAATAAATGGATTCAGCAAAGTGGCAGGATATAAAATCAACACGCATAAATCAAAGGCATTTCTGTATATCAGCGACAAACCCTCTGAAATGGAAATGAGGACAACCACTCCATTCACAATATCCTCAAAAAAAATAAAATACTTGGGAATCAACCTAACAAAAGAGGTGAAAGATTTATACAATGAAAACTACAGAACCCTAAAGAGAGAAGTAGAAGAAGATCTTAGAAGATGGAAAAATATACCCTGTTCATGGATAGGCAGAACTAACATTATCAAAATGGCGATATTACCAAAAGTTCTCTATAGGTTTAATGCAATGCCAATCAAAATCCCAATGGCATTTCTTGTAGAAATAGATAAAGCAATCATGAATTTCATATGGAAAAATAAAAGACCCAGAATAGCAAAAGCAATTCTAAACAGGAAGTGTGAATCAGGCGGTGTAGCGATACCAGATTTCAAACTGTACTACAGAGCAATAGTGACAAAAACAGCATGGTACTGGTACCAAAACAGGCGGGTGGACCAATGGTATAGAATAGAGGACACAGAGACTAATCTCATATTTGATAAAGGGGCTAAAAGCATGCAATGGAGGAAGGATAGCATCTTCAACAAATGGTGCTGGGAAAACTGGAAATCCATATGCAACAAAATGAAACTGAATCCCTTTCTCTCGCCATGCACAAAAGTTAACTCAAAATGGATCAAGGAGCTTGATATCAAATCAGAGACACGGTGTCTGATACAAGAAAAAGTTGGCTACGATCTACATACTGTGGGGTCGGGCTCCAAATTCCTCAATAGGACACCCATAGCACAAGAGTTAATAACTAGAATCAACAAATGGGACTTACACAAACTAAAAAGTTTTTTTCTCAGCAAGAGAAACAATAAGAGAGGTAAATAGGGAGCCTACATCCTGGGAACAAATCTTTACTCCTCACACTTCAGATAGAGCCCTAATATCCAGAGTATACAAAGAACTCAAAAAATTAGACAATAAGATAACAAATAACCCAATCAACAAATGGGCCAAGGACCTGAACAGACACTTCTCAGAGGAGGATATACAATCAATCAACAAATACATGAAAAAATGCTCACCATCTCTAGCAGTCAGAGAAATGCAAATCAAAACCACCCTAAGATACCATCTCACTCCAGTAAGATTGGCAGCCACTATGAAGTCAAACAACAACAAGTGCTGGCAAGGATGTGGGGAAAAGCGTACACTTGTATATTGCTGGTGGGACTGCAAATTGGTGCGGCCAATTTGGAAAGCAGTATGGAGATTCCTGGGAAAGCTGGGAATGGAACCACCATTTGATCCTGCTATTGCCCTTCTCGGACTATTCCCTGAAGACCTTAAAAGAGCATGCTACAGGGATACTGCCACATCGATGTTCATAGCAGCACAATTCACAATAGCTAGACTGTGGAACCAACCCAGATGCCCTTCAATAGATGAATGGATAAAAAAAAAAATGTGGCATCTATACACAATGGAGTACTATGCAGCAATAAAAAATGACAAAATCATAGAATTTTCAGGGAAATGGATGGCACTAGAGCAGATTATGCTTAGTGAAGCTAGCCAATCCCTAAAAAACAAATACCAAATGTCTTCTTTGATATAATGAGAGCAACTATGAACAGAGCAGGGAGGAAGAGTTGGAAGAAAAGATTAACATTAAACAGAGACATGAGATGGGAGGGAAAGGGAGAGAAAAGGGAAATTGCATGGAAATGAAGGGAGACCCTCATTGCTATACAAAATTACATATAAGAGGTTGTGAGGGGAATGGGAAAATAAACAAGGAGAGAAATGAATTACAGTAGATGGGGTAGAGAGAGAAGATGGGAGGGGAGGGGGGATAGTAGGGGATAGGAAAGGTAGCAGAATACAACAATTACTAATAGGGCATTATGTAAAATTGTGGATGTGTAACCGACGTGATTCTGCAATCTGCATTTGGGGTAAAATTGGGGGTTCATAACCCACTTCAATCTAATGTATGAAATATGATATGTCAAGAGCTTTGTAATGTTGTGAACAACCAATAAAAAAAAAAAGAAAGAGAGAAAGAGAGCGACCTCCCCTCTCATGGACAAAATATAAACCTCAAAGGCCCGCCCTCAGTGACCCACCTCCTCCAGCCACAACCTACCTGCCTACAGTTACCACCCAGTTAATCCCCATCAGGGCATTGATGCACTGATTAGGTTAAGGCTGTCATAACTCAATCATTTCATTCTGAACTTTCTTGCATTGTCTCACACATGAGCTTTTGGGGGACACCTAGTATCTAAACCATAAAAGAACCCCTATTATATTCTGACATTGTTGTATGTTTTGCTCTGTTTTTGTTTGTTTTTCTATCAGGAATCTCATTTTATAGGCAAGTAATCTGAGTTTGAGATCGGGTTAGTTCACTACCAGCCAGTTCAACTCTGGTCTTCCTGACTGTAAAGGCTTAGCCAGATTATTGTGCAGCTGGAGCAGGCACACTTTACCTTAAAAAAAAAAAAAAGCTGATTTAAATGTCCAGATAGTTTTACCCCTAAAGAACTTTGATCCATGGAGTAACTTCAGGGAAGCTGGATGAGGGAGTGCCCTTGCATTTCATCGGTATTCTTTACTCTCCCTTCAGTACTTCCCAGGAGGAGTGCTGCAGGTAAATTCAAACTGCAGCCTGTGTCTTACGAACCAGGGACACATTTTTGGGAATGAAAACATGACCATGAAAAATGCTGCCCCCAGGTTTGTTAGGGAAGGAGCACCTGAAGGGGAAGGCTCTAGTTTCTTACTGTGACCCTATATTTGTCACCTTGTCTTGCTTTTCTCTGTTTGAGCCCCTGAAGCATTGAAAAGGGAACCAAATTCTAGCTCTGTGGGTCCCACCTGCCCAAAAGCCAGGAAAGAACTCTCTGCTCACAAGTGCCTCACATTTGTGAAGCTCCTAGTGCTGGGAAAAAAGGGATGGTAACCTGCCAGCTTGTCTTTGATTTGATTTGCCACAGATGTTTGAAGGGAAAGAAAAGCGACTGGAGTTGATCCAGGAGCTGCGCACCAGCCACGCACTCCAAGAGGATGAGAAACTGGTAAAGAAAGCCGAGAAGCAAGTGACCCTGGCCTTACAACGGCAGAGAAACTTGCACGAGCACAAGGTTCTTCCTTTTCTTTCTTGTTTTCATTATTGCACAAGTGATATTTTAATAACAAGAAATGAAATGTTACAGAATATCCCCCAGCACTCTCTCAGCATTTTAAATAATGTTGTTGTAGTTCATAATTTGGGATTATACTCTCACTGAATTGAATATGGTATTTTTATCTTTATTTGCAAAAAAAAAAGAAAGAAAGAAAGGGAGAAAGGGGGAATGGGGATAAGGAGAGAGAAGATAAATTCCTAAAACAAAGACAAATGCACTTTTTCAACTTAAAGATTTTTTTTCTTTCCTAAATATTGGTAACTACTGTATTGCAGTTGGTGAGGACCAAGCAGAATAAATAATAAAAACAACATGAAAAAAGTGAGAAATGGGATTTTAAAATATCAGCACTTATTTTTGCATTTTGTAGCCATATACAGCACATGCCGGTTAAATATGTTACTACCTACTATGGTATTTGGTGACTTTCATCTGACCTGTCTCTCTGACACCTGACACAGCTAAGAACTGCAGCTCTAAACCAACAACTGTCAATTTTTTCTGTTCTCTTCAGTGTTTGTCTATATACACATTTTTAATTGTCATTGACTTTAATATAGATGCACTTTAATTCCCTTTCCCACTTACCTCTGAATCAATCTGAGAATCAATTTGCAAAGTTTAGTGTGGTAAGACTAAAGTTTGCTGTAAGCCAAGTTAACTTGACCCACCTTAGTAATGTACATAACTCTTGTGCCATGTGGGAATCGAGCACAAATGGCAAACAATTTGGAAATGACCACAACTCTACTTCTTTTACATGACATTGGTGCCATAAATGGTTACTGAGCTTGGGAGAGCAGGTGAGGGGATTGGGAGGGAGGAAGTAAGAAAGTCACAAGCAGTGAGACCTCACAAAGGGACCAGAGAAAGACAAGGAGAATGTGGACACTGGAGCATCTGAATTGGGAGCTCCTTGGACCTAGAAATATCCAGACATGAGTACACCAAATCCTGAGACTCTGGGTGGGAAAATGGCCTCTTGGCCCTTCATGGTTTTTGATGATGGTGGACTTCAGCAGAGGCAGCTAAGCCAATGGGCTTGTCAATTAATTTTCCCCACTTATAGCTGATGAAGTCAGCTGAGAGTGAAGGGAGGCATTCATGGGGAAAGCTGTCACTTGGCCAAGGGCCACTTACAGTCAGCTATACTAGGGAGATATATACCACTGATCTGCAGGGGCCCAAGGGAAGAGCACCTCACCTTTCCTCCATCTCTTTCTGGAAAGCTGTCCAGAAAATACACAATTCCCAGTTATGTGATACATTACATGCTATAACCACAGCAGAATCACCTTCTTAAATATTTTTACTTAATTTCATATTAGATTGTCCTACCTGAGCATACTCAAATTTCTTGCTGAAGAAGGAAGCAGTCATGAACAGATGGCCATCTTAGGACCTTAATGGTTGCATCTGCCTCCAGATGAGGGAGCTTATGTTCCTTGGAGACACAGAATTTATTTGTGACCTCTGGGCTGAATGTTCAGTGGTTATGAATGAAGTAATAAAATGTTCTAGTTATGCCTTTCCTCCACTCCCTCATACAGCTCAAATTTCAACTAAGTAATATAGTTTGAAATCTGGTATCGTTACACCGCCTGATTCACACTTCCTGTTTAGAATTGCTTTTGCTATTCTGGGTCTTTTGTTTTTCCATATGAATTTCATGATTGCTTTATCTATTTCTACAAGAAATGCCATTGGGATTTTGATTGGCATTGCATTAAACCTATAGAGAACTTTTGGTAATATCACCATTTTGATGATGTTAGTTCTGCCTATCCATGAACAAGGTATATTTTTCCATCTTCTAAGATCCTCTTCTATTTCTCTCTTTAGGGTTCTGTAGTTTTCATTGTATAGGTGTTTCACCTCTTTTGTTAGGTTGATTCCCAAGTATTTTATTTTTTTTGAGGATATTGTGAATGGAGTGTTTTTCCTCGTTTCTATTTCAGAAGTTTTGTCGCTGATATACAGAAATGCCTTTGATTTATGCGTGTTGATTTTATATCCTGCCACTTTGCTGAATTAATTTATTAGCTCTAGTAGTTTCTTTGTAGACCCTTTTGGGTCTTCTAGGTATAGAATCATGTCGTCCACAAATAGTGATAATTTAAGTTCTTCTTTTCCTATTTTTATGCCTTTAATTTCTTTTGTCTGTCTAATTGCTCTGGCTAGTATTTCAAGGACTAAAGTAAATAGAAGTGGTGAGAGAGGGCATCCCTGTCTTGTTCTAAGTGAAGTTGAACTTTGAGGTTACAAGGTACATGTAGGCTAGGAGATGGGTGAGGATGGGAATATTAGGGCCAACAGCTACATTTGACTGACAGTCTCACCCATAGCCACATTGCCTTTGAGACCTGTGAGTATCCTTTCTCTCAAATACAAACCAGGAGGGGAGCTGAGCAGAGGGAAAACTGTAAACATGAAGGCAGCATATGGCTGGAAGAGGAACACTTTCCCCTTCTACCTGAGGACCAGGGAGGGAGCAGGATGAAGTTACACAGGATAACTCATCTTAAACACTGTCTTCTCCGTGTGTCAAAATCAGGACCTGGTAAATAGGTAGTGTGGGCGCTCTGGCTTCCTCCTGGCCAGGAGCTCCATGATCCCTTGTTCTACCTCAGTGATCACATAGACATTTAGGCTTTTCCCTGGGCTGTTTCAAAGATGGTTGTTAATGGCTTTGAAGTTATTAAAAAGACTAAAAAGTACCAAAGTTTTCTACTTTCATCTTATCTGAGATCTTAAAACTCCTCAAACTTGTGTGAAAGGATCAGACATTTAAAAATTAAAAGGTATCAGGAGTGAATTTCTAGGAGATTCTATTTTGTTAAACTCCAGTTTTAATAAGAACTTTGACATTTCCCTTCATGTCTGGGAAGATATACTTGCCCTTTTGAATCAAATTGAAAGGAAAAATACATTTTGTGTGGTTGCTAACAGAAATGTTTCCTAAATCCTCTTCATAATCCAAGGACTGTGATCCATCAGTGACTGTCAGAACAATCTACTTTCTCTGTCTGAGTCTATAATAAGTTTTCATAGTAAGGATGCTTGGGATGGGGTCAATTGAGAGATAACATTCCTAATAGAAACCAACTGCCTTTGAACAGTGAATTGACTGTCAGAGTTCCGAGTAAACCAGCACTTCTGATAACCACATTCATAGTGGAATTTGTTGTATTATTATTTTTAAATAATAAAGTTGTATTATTACTTTTAAGGTGTCACTGGTTGAAAATCATTTGGCCGGGCTTGAAGGAAGGGCTCTAGCTGACATGCTAGACTTCCTGTCCAAAGAGCTGGTGAGACTACAGGAAGAGAGGAGGATCCATGCCTTTGCCATGTTGGCAGAGCGTCAGCGGCGGATGCGAGAAGCCGAAGAGAGTGGTCGTCGCCAGGTGGAACAAAGGCGCCTGCGTGAGGAGGACCAGATATTTAAGGAGGCAAGTAGGGGAAGCCCAGGGCATGGGAATCCCCTGGAAACAGCAAAGTTACACCAAAGCACTCCCATGACAAGAAATGGCATTGGGTTTTTGTTTTTCATTTTATTCAGCAAATATATACTGGGTTCCTGCTATATGCCAGGAACTGTGCAAAGACACTGTGGGGTATTTTGGAGGACAAAAGGCAGACAGAGTCCCTTTTCCCTGGAAGTTGAGAAACATAAAACATGCATATAAGTGTAGAATTAGAAAAATGCAGCAGTTCCACGAAGGAAGCAAATGGAGCCCAGTGACACATTTTAAAGAGGTTACTTTGCTTGTTGAATGGAGAAGAGGTGGGAGGAAGGACAGAGTGGGAATAGAGAGACTGGGAAGGAAGCTGTTGAAGTAGTGAAGCCTGAGGAAGAAACAGAAATCAAGTATGGTGCCCAGTTTAGGGCTTAAGCAACTGAAAGGTGATGGTCCTCTTTTCTGAGGTAGGTGAGTTGAGAGAATAAGTTTAGGGGTAGAATCAGGATTTCAATTTAAATTTGCTCAGGACAGCTGAATGGAGTTATTTTAATAGCTGCATATATAAGATATAAAGAATCTTTAAATACAATCACACTTTTGCAGGTATATACACAAAAAAATTCACAAAAAATAACCCAGTGTGCACAATTAGCAAATACAAGGAGGAGCACACATGGACACATACATAGCCATCTGTGTTTCTTTATTTACTCATACACTTACAAGCACAAATGTGTCCAGAAATGTACCTATTTATAAAGACACACAAGAACACTCAAGAACATATATCACTGTAAGAAGAGCACACACCTCTCTACTTTTTTACCATATAGGTGTGACTTGCTTCCTCTATGAGAGCAAGCTATTGTATATTTGCTCTGGGCCTTCTCTGACAATGGCATAGATTCCCATACCTACTAGACATTGAGCAAGTATATTTTGGTTACTTGGTCATTTGGTTGATACTATACTGAACTGTCACTGAGATACTCCCGTAGGGAAGGCCTAAGGGTTCAAAATTGGTGTCATATAGGTACATGTTCAGTATCACATACTCAGACTTGTGCTGCAGTGCCTGTCAAGAAACAGGTCCTGGGTTGTTACTGAGTCCTAGGCATTATCTCAATTCCAAAGAAATATCCAGACATGAAATAGAAAACTGCCCTGTCTCCAAAAAACTCACAATCCATTGAGGAGGCAGAATATATAACAAAACTCAGTATGTAGCAGTTGATGCTTATGATACTTCCTGTGTAAATACCTGTCAAACAGGCCAAAAGGCATTGCTTATTGTATTAGTCAGTTTTTCGTCACTGACAAAATTTATTTCAGTATTTCATCAAAATACCTGACAAGAGCAACTTAGAGGAGGAAAAGTTTGGCTTACAGGTTCAGAGACTCAGTTCTTGATTGGCTGACCTCATTGCTCTGGGCTTGAGATGAGGCAGAACATCATGGTGGAAGGGCACAGTGGAGGAAAGCTTCAGCTCATGGCAGCCAGGAAGCAAAAAGAGAGAGTAGGGAGTCAGGGACAAAATATAACCCCCAGCAGCACTCCCCCAGTTACCTACTTCCTCCAGTCATGCCCCAAGAACTGACAATTGCCATCCAGTAATACATTCAAATTATTAATCCACCATGTGGATTAATCCACTGATGAGGTTGCAGATCTTATAATCTAACTATTTCACTTCTGAACATTCCTGAATTAACACATAAGTTTTTGGGGGACTCCTCATAACCAAACTATACACTTATGGTTGCACGCTTAGGGAGTAAAATTACAAAGCATAGGAGGTGTTTACTAGGACAGTCATTGAAATGAAAAGGGTCTGCAGTCATGTCCTTCTGAGGTACTAGCTGTGACTACATCGACGCTGGCCTAACTCACCGTACTGTACCTATGTGTACTCTGCACATTTTAAAATCTGTATTCCATTTCAAGATTTCAAGAAAATTTTAAAAAGAAGGAGTCTGAGAATGTTGGGATAGTTCAGTAAGTTCTTCAGAGACACAAGATCCTCCCATCTTTCTGTTATTCCCCCCCTAAGTTATGGCCCATGTAGCAATTTAAGGTGACTACCTATGTACCAGCATTATGTCCCCATGAAATAAGAAAGAAAAAAAGAAGATAGAACTTTCCCTTTAAGAACTGTTTTTGGAAGTTACACACATAACTTCTGCATATATTGTCTTAGTTAGAATTTTATCATATGGCCGTGTCCAGTTCCTATGGGTGTTAGGAAATGAAGTCTTTATTCTAGGTACCTGATTACCCAGAGGTTCTGTTATTTAAGAGGAAAAACAGAAAGGATAAAGGGAAATGTGCTAGCCTCTACTACAGTTAGATAGGTAGGTTGGCCATGTCACGCTGTTGATAAAGACAAAGGCAGAAACCAAACCAGGGTTATTGAGCTGAAGCCTATGATCTTCCTGTGGTGCTATATTACCCACCCACAAGTAAGAGACATATTTCTTAATGGATAGGGGCTGCCCAGAATCAGTCGGTTGGTGAATGAGAAACAGAAGGAACTATTGACTTAATGAATGAAATACATGTGCTAGAAAACCATCAACCAATGTTTGTCTATTTTTTTGGTCTTTTTAAAATAATAGCTATTATTAGTAAGTAGGTATACTTTTGCTCTTTGCAGGTGGTTAAAGTTCATCAAACCACTGTATCCTCATATCTGGAAGACATAATACTGAGTACTGAAGAGAATACTGCAGAAGAACAGGCCAGAAAAGAAATTGAGAAGATGGCTGAGGAAATCAATGACATTGCTTATGAAATGGAAAACCGGTATGCACCAAGAGATTATAGAACGGACAGTCCATTTGCTGGTACTCATGTAATTTTTCAGGAGCTTAAGATTTCGCCACCAAGGAGAAACAAATATATAATTTGTGCTTCGATGTCTACTGTTTTATCATCATGATTCTTTATAAGTCAACATGACTATACCACTGTATGGTGGGAGCATTGGAACTGAATTCTCAGTTACCCTCTGTGGTCTGGGTTATTTTCATACTATGTACTTTTAGAATACTCAGAAGCATGAAAACAATGAGGACATGTGTTTGTGCAACATTATTTGGATTTGATCCCAAGGTTTTGGGCTTCTATGTGTAATCTGTAGTTCTAACATTCCCGTCCTACCAGGCCAATAAATGAAGGACAGGGTCAAATCCAGATTTTCCATGGAATTAAGCTCATTAGGAATGTGGTATTTTAGATCATTCAGTCAAGGAAAAGGTCATGACAGAATTTAGGCAGTGGAGTTGTTCATACCTGCAAGGAAGATCTAAGTGCCATTAGCTCAAGTGAAAAACAAAGGAAACAGTTTAACTTTTTTTTTTCTTTTTCAGTCGAACATATCTTCAGTCAGAGGAGATTGTTGCCGAGTTGGTTTATAGTTTTTTGATTCCAGAGGTGCAAAAAGAGTTTGTCAAAGAAAAAGGTAAACTGATACAAATGCTTCACTTTAGGATTTTTTAAAATGATGTAAATTATTTTCAAAATCCTAGAGATTTAGAACTTAACAGAGATACAGGGAAATTCTGAAGATGCACTGTTTTCTTGTTTCAGAACTCGATAAATTCTTTTCCTGTTGTCTGACTGCAGAGTTTAGTCACTTGTCGTAGAGATGGGATGCAGTTCTAACAAGCTTGACAGAATATCAAGATCCAGCTTTCTTTAAAAGGAGGTTCCTAGTTCCAAGAATTCTATGGCTCAAACTGTGACGGCCTTTTGTAGCAGGGAAATATAAACTATGGGTATTAAAAACTGGGGGTGCCCAAAAGGTCTGTATCTATTCTGCTACTCTGCCTGAGTCACAGATACTGTATTTCCTCTGGACCTGTACCTAAGTATAAAGGTCCCCAATTTATCATATTCAAAAGTGGCATATTTTGGGGCTGGGGTTGTGGCTCTGTGGTAGAGTGCTTGCCTAGCATGTGTGAGGCACTGGGTTCGATTCTCAGCACCACATAAAAATAAATAAATAAAATAAAGGTACTGTGTCCAACTACAGCTAAAAAAAAAAAAAAGAAAAAAGAAAGAAAAGAAAAGTAAAAGATTCTTCCAGAACTATGAGACTATTGGTGAGACGCCTGATCCTAGAGGGAGGGCTGCAATCAGGACAAGACCAATATTCAGGTGAAATAGCAATGCAGAAGCTTTTGGGATTATGTAGGGAACTTCTGGACAGATTTAAAGCAGAAAACTGTGCAATATTTGATTGCTTAATCAATGATAGAGAAAATGGTAGAGGTCTAACACATCAGGACAAAGAGTCACCATATTTTCATTCTTACAAGGTTGTTGTGTAATTTTAAAAGCAGTCCTTTCTAGTGATAAGCACTCAAGTGTTTCCAGTGTGGTTTTATTACTAGCAGCACTGCAACCAGTATATGTTATATGTTTCCTGGCCATGCTTCTGAGAGTCAATTCCTAGTGGTACAACTACTGGGAAATAGGGTATGTACATTTTACCTTTTGATAGATTCTACATACTGTCCCACAAAAGGAGTGTTCTAATTTCTACTCCCAGCAACAGTTATGATAGCGCCATATCTATCTTCATAGTGTATGAAGTTTAATTTTCAGACCAAGTAATGTGTTTTTCTGTATCATCTTACATTCATTATAAAAGGGACCTTATGTTTTCTAGATCCTTAAGAAAATATATAACTCCTTTCTACTTCACCCAGGTCCAAAGTGAGATCAGCCTGCTTCAGAGCCATTCTACTTGGAGGAATTCAAGGACACAGGGAAATAGTGGGTTTAATATCTACTAGTTTGAGATCCCCTCCTACACTTCCTCCTAGGGATGAGGGAAAGATCTGGAGGAGGAACTTTAATGGAGGAAATCCTGTGGGCAAGTTGCCCGAGTCCTTAGTCTCTTCCCTTTATGTTTATGTCAAATTGAAAAAAAGCCATATGGACACTGAGTGTACACTAGGAACCTGTTTCTTCTTTCAAATAAGAGAGTATATATGCTCCTTACCAAATATGTTATTTATTATGTATACTCTTTACCAAAAGTCAAGGTGCTATTATATAAAGGCCATGTTGAGATATTTCACTTTTTAAAAAGCTGATAAAATTAGAAAGACCTTAAAGAGATACGTATATAGATGCAAAATAACAGTAACTGTGACATTTTAAATGCATGCTAAGTTGCAAAAAGCAGTGCATTAAGCATTTGAAAATGTACATTATCTCAATTTCTTGCAACAGCTGTGAAGGTATTCTGATTTTTCATGTGTTTGGAAACACATGACTTGCAGAGTTGAATCGTGGTCTGTATGGCTCCAAAGCACCCACTTCTTTGGCCATACTACTGTGAATTGTAGTAAAAGTGCTGAATGAATTACCCTGTATAAAGTAGCTGATACCTAAATAGCAAAAAATCCACAGTACTTCTTACTGTCCTGTGATAGCAGTATGACTTTGGATAAGTAACTAATCTGTCTGTGTCTGTGTTTCTTCTGAAAAATGAGGATATTAATAATATTCTGTTTTACGGTTGTGGGAGAATTAAATGACTACTCATATGTCAATTGCTTAAAATAGTGCCTAGCAAAAAGTAAGGAAAAAGGCTAACTGCTAACATCATTGTCATTATCATCAACACCTCTGACTTTTCCAAAGGCCTAGGTGCTTAGCATTATCTATAATAAGCCCTGATTACAAATATTCTTAGAATTTGGAGCTGGGACCACCTTCTATAGTCATGAGCCCAGATATTTATCATTAATAAGCAAAACTCCACATAGGAATTAAGGTTCAAAGAGAAGTGTGAGACAAGAGTCTCATTAAGACTGATCAATCATTTATAAGGTTTGAGGAAAAGAAAATGTAATTCAAATGAAGTGCTTCAATGTTTTTTGTGGGAAATGACAAAAAAGGTCTTACCTGATCAGAGCAGACTTCCTGGGGGAGCTGGAACTTCAGCTGGGTTTTGCAGAAGGTTAGGGTTTGGAGTGCAGTCTTTCCAAGTGAGAAAAGCTATGGAGGTGTGACATGGAGGCAAGTCTGCAGGGGAGGAAATGACAACTGAATTGAAGAATGTGAATAGAGGGAACAGCAACAAATAAGGGATGGGTTTGCTTTACCTTTTACTTAGGAAGATGTTCTTCTAAAACCAGAGAGCAGAGTGTTGTTAGTAAGCCCAATCAGCCCTAAGTCAGAAAATATGTGATTCACAAAATGATCATTTTTGTCACTACTCTCTTGAAAACATTTGGGAATGGTTTCATTCAGACTTTCCGAGAAAAAATTCTTCTGTCCCTTTTGCACAGTGAGGAATGCACAGCGAAAACATATTCTTGCAGCCCATCAGATCATCCATCAACACACAGAAGCCATGGTCCAGCGGAAATTTGTTGAGCGACCAAAAGATGAGGTCTCAAATGCTGACAAGTTACCTGAGGAAGGAACACAAAATAAGAACAGCAGCTAAGGTGAGTTTGAGTTTTCCATTTAGCAGAAGCAGAGGAGGAGCATCATTCAGCATTGTGTTGTGCTCTAACAAGCACAGTGTGAATAGATTGTCCATTGTTTAAGAAAATAAAGAGCTTCCATTTAAATTGGCACATTTCATCTAGGTCATGGTACCTACTGGCTGAAATGATTACAGTTGTTAGACAGAATTTGTACTCTTGCAATCTAAAAAACAAGTCTTTAAATTCTTTTGTGGGTTCTTTTAACATGTAACTATATTTTATCACAAATAAAGTTACAGAACATGTAAGGGTTTTTTTTTTTTTAAGCTTCTTCTGATGGAGAGGGGTGTGCTGTGCCCTAATGCACCATGCTAACTGTAAGTACAGCACAAGGCATGGAGCCTGCCCAGTTCAGCCACTTCTGCAGTGTCTGCCAGGGGTTGGAATGAGTCTCAATTAAACATTCGTACTCACAAGACTAACTCAGGCCTCATCGGTTGAGTCTCCACAGCAGAATATAAGAAAGGAAACAGCTTCCAGCAGGGCCACATCAGACACTTCTCCTCCTGTAGCTCCCGCCATACCCACACACCTCTGTTTTATTTATATTTTATTAACATACCTATTTTATTTAGTTCCCAGGTTACGAGCTCAGGTACAAGAAAAAAGAGATTCAGGTTGTGGGGACAGGAACTGCCTTAGCTTATAAGCTTCATGAGGGTGGGGGTGGGCGAGGGGAAGACTCAAAAGTCAATTGAAGAACAAAAAGAGTCAAGTGATATTTTCAAGTGAATGTCCATTAAAATAGAAGGATATTTGGAATAAGTCTGAGTGTGTGCTTATTTACATGGTTACTAAATAAAATATAACAAGTACACAGGTACATCTCTGTTTTTGTCATGGAGGCTCCATGTTCAAGCTAATTGCTTTTTTCATCTTGACTACCTAAAAATTTTTTCTTTGTTTTGAATATTTGTAAGGTTTTTAAAAGTTAGTGCCAGTAAACTAATTGAAGCTATTCCTCTCTATTGTGACACATTTAAATTACTGAGTGTAGTACTGCTGCTGCTTGTTTTTCTTAGTTTGAAATGTATGACTTGGTGTTTTAAAGGATATTTGTGGAGAAGCTAAAACAGTTGCACAACTGACTGAAATAAAACACTTGGAATAAATTTAGTAGGGGGATCAGAAATTACAAAAGATTAACATTTTTTTCCCAACTTTTAACAAATGATATGCCCTGCTTTAGTCTCTAAGAATTCTCATTACATACTATGTCCAGATTATAAGATACTTTTTTTTCAGTATTTTTTTTATTGGTTGTTCACAACATTACAAACCTCTTGACATATCATATTTCATACATTAGAATCAAGTGGGTTATGAACTCCCATTTTTACCCCAAATACAGATTGCAGAATCACATCGGTTACACATCACATTTTTACATACTGCCATATTAGTGACTGTTGTATTCTGCTACCTTTCCTATCCTCTACTATCCCCCCTCCCTTCCCCTCCCATCTTCTCTCTCTACCCCATCTACTGTAATTCATTTCCCTCCTTGTTTATTATCCCATTCCCCTCACAACCTCTTATATGTAATTTTGTATAGCAATGAGGGTCTCCCTCCATTTCCATGCAATTTCCCTTTTTTTCTCCCTTTCCCTCCCACCTCATGTCTCTGTTTAATGTTAATCTTTTCTTCCTGCTCTTCCTCCCTGTTCTGTTCTTAGTTGCTCTCATTATAAAGAAGACATTTGGTATTTGTTTTTTAGGGATTGGCTAGCTTCACTAAGCATAATCTGCTCTAGTGCCATCCATTTCCCTGAAAATTCTATGATTTTCTCATTTTTTATTGCTGCGTAGTACTCCATTGTGTATAGATGCCACATTTTTTTTATCCATTCATCTATTGAAGGGCATCTGGGTTGATTCCACAGTCTAGCAATTGTGAATTGTGCTGCTATGAACATCGATGTGGCAGTATCCCTGTAGTGTGCTCTTTTAAGGTCTTCAGGAAATAGTCCGAGAACAGCAATAGCAGGGTCAAATGGTGGTTCCATTCCCAGCTTTCCCAGGAATCTCCATACTGCTTTCCAAATTGGCCGCACCAATTTGCAGTCCCACCAGCAGTGTAAAAGAGTACCCTTTTCCCCACATCCTCGCCAGCACTCATTGTTGTTTGAGTTCATCATGGCTGCCAATCTTACTGGGGTGAGGTGGTATCTTAGGTTGGTTTTGATTTCCACTTTGCTGAATTCATTTATTAGTTCTAGTAGTTTTTTTGTAGACCCTTTTGGGTCTTCTAGGTATAGAATCATGTCATCCGCAAATAGTGATAATTTAAGTTCTTCTTTTCCTATTTTTATGCCTTTAATTTCTTTTGTCTGTCTAATTGCTCTGGCCAGTGTTTCGAGAACTATATTGAATAGAAGTGGTGATAGGGGGCATCCCTGTCTTGTTCCAGATTTTAGAGGGAATGCCTTCAATTTTTTTCCATTCAGAATGATGCTAGCCTGAGGCTTAGCATAGATAGCTTTTACAATGTCGAGGTAAGTTCCTGTTATCCCTAGTTTTTCTAATGTTTTGAACATAAAGGGATGCTGTACTTTGTCGAATGCTTTCTCTGTGTCTATTGAGATGATCATATGGTTCTTATCTTTAAGCCTATTGATGTGGTGAATAACATTTATTGATTTCCGTATATTGAACCATCCTTGCATCCCAGGGATGAATCCTACTTGATCATGGTGCACAATTTTTTTGATGTGCCTTTGTATCTGATTCGCCAGAATTTTATTGAGGATTTTTGCATCTAGGTTCATCAGAGATACTGGTCTGTAGTTTTCTTTATTTGAGGTGTCTTTGTCTGGTTTCGGAATCAGGGTGATGTTGGCCTCATAGAATGAAATTGGAAGAGCTCCCTCTTTTTCTATTTCCTGAAATAACTTGAAAAGTATTGGTATTAATTCTTCTTTAAAGGTTTTGTAAAACTCCGCTGTATACCCATCCGGTCCTGGGCTTTTCTTGGTTGGTAGTCTTTTGATGGCTTCTTCTATTTCATCTATTGATATTGGTCTGTTTAAGTTGTGAGTATCCTCCTGACTCAGTCTGGGCAAATCATATGACTTAAGGAATTTATCGATGTCTTCACTATCTTCTATTTTATTGGAATATAGGTTTTCAAAATAATTTCTAATTGTCTTCTGTATTTCTGTAGCGTCTGTTGTAATATTGCCTTTTTCATCCTGTATGTTAGTAATTTGAGTTCTCTCTCTTCTTCTCTTCGTTAGTATGGCTAGGGGTCTGTCGATCTTATTTATTTTTTCAAAGAACCAACTTTTTGTTTTGTTAATTTTTTCAATAGTTTCTTTTGTTTCAATTTCATTGATTTCCGCTCTGATTTTAATTAATTCTTGCCTTCTGCTACATTTGCTGTTGTTTTGCTCTTCCTTTTCTAGGGCTTTGAGATGAAGTGTGAGCTCATTTATTTGTTGGTTTTTCCTTTTTTTGAGGAATGACCTCCAGGCGATGAATTTCCCTCTTAAAACTGCTTTCATTGTGTCCCATAGATTCCGATATGTTGTGTCTGTATTTTCATTTATCTCTAAGAATTTTTTGATTTCCTCCTTTATGTCTTCTGTAACCCATTGATCATTCAGTAACGTATTGTTCATTGTCCATGTGATGTGGGATTTTTCCTTCCTTCTTTTATCATTGATTTCCAGTTTCATTCCATTATGATCTGATAAAGTGCATGGTATTATCTCCACCCCTTTATATTTACTGAGGGTTGCCCTATGGCATAATATATGGTCTATTTTTGAGAAAGATCCATGTGCTGCTGAGAAAAAAGTATATCCACTTGATGATGGTTGATATATTCTATATATGTCAGTTAAGTCTAGGTTATTGATTGTGCTATTGAGTTCAATAGTTTCTTTATTCAACTTTTGTTTGGAGGATCTGTCCAATGGTGAGAGAGGTGTGTTGAAGTCTCCTATAATTATTGTGTTGTGGTCTATTTGATTCTTGAACTTGAGGAGAGTTTGTTTTATGAACGTTGCAGCGCCATTATTTGGTGCATAAATATTGATAATTGTTATGTCTTATTGGTGAATGGTTCCTTTTAACAGTATATAATGTCCTTCCTTATCCCTTTTGAGTAACTTAGTCTTGAAGTCGATTTTATTCCATATGAGAATGGTCACCCCTGCTTGCTTACGAGGACCGTGTGCGTGGTATATTTTTTCCCAACTTTTTACCTTGAGCCTGTGTATGTCTTTTCCAATCAGATGTGTCTCCTGGAGGCAGCATATTGTTGGATTTGTTTTTTTAATCCATGTTACCAGCCTATGTCGCTTTATTGGAGAGTTTAAGCCATTAACGTTTAGAGTTACTATTGATATATGGTTTGTACTTCCTGCCATGTTTGATTATTTATCTCTTTTTTTTTCTAATTTAGTTTGTTTCTCCATGATTAGCTTTCTCCCCATCCTCTGTCTTTACCGAGGCACTTCCCACTGATGGTTTTGGTTATTGTTTTTCATTTCTTCCTTGTGTAGAGTTTTGCTCAAGACGCTTTGCAATGGTGGTTTTCTGGCTACAAATTCTTTTAGCTTTTGTTTATCATGAAAGATTTTTATTTCATTGTCATACCTGTAGCTTAATTTTGCTGGATACAGAATTCTTGGTTGGCATCCATTGTCTTTCAGTGTTTGAAATACGTTGTTCCAGGATCTTCTCGCTTTCAGCATCTGTGATGAAAAATCCATTGTTAACCTTATTGGTTTACCCCTAAATGTAATCTGCCTCTTTTCTCTTGTAGCTTTTAATATTTTCTCTTTGTTCTGTATATTGGATATCTTCATAACAATGTGTCTTGGCGTTGGTCTACTGTGATTTTGTGTGCTCGGTGTCCTGTATGCATCTACAATTTGTATATCTGTTTCCTTTTTTATTTCTGGAAAGTTTTCTGTAATTATTTCATTCAGCAAGTTACTCATTCCCTTGGCATGAATCTCTGTGCCTTCCTCTATCCCGATGACTCGTAAGTTTGGCTTTTTTAAGTTATCCCAAATCTCTTGGATGTTTTTCTCGTGATTTTTTACCAGCCTATCTGAGTTGGCTAGACTCTTTTCAAGATGATATATTTTGTCTTCATTATCTGATGTTGTGGCTTCTACTTGCTCCACTCCATTAGTGATACTCTCGATTGAGTTTTTAATTTGGTTTATCATTTCCTTCATTTCTAGAATTATTGTTTTATTTTTTTATAATCTTTACCTCCTGATAAAGATGCTTAACTTCTTCTTTTATCTGTTTATGTAATTCATTTTCAATGTGATCTTTAAGGTTCCTTTCCATCTGTCTAAGGTGTTCCTTGAGTTCTTTATATGGCCGTTTTTCTGATGACTCCAGGTCCTCCTGAATATTTAGGCTGTCCTTCATTGTTTGTACTCCTTTTCTTCCTTGCTTTTTTATGCTCATGATACTTCTTGTTCTGTTTGACTGCTGAGTTACTGTTTACTCTTATAAATTTATTTGATGCTTGGGAGGAGAGGTATTAGAAGGTAAGGGAAGAAGTCACTAAAGAGAGTGAGTGTAGGCAGGTAGAATTCAAGAAAGGGGGAATAAGAAAATTGAAAAGAAATGAAAAGACAAAAGAAAAAAGTGAAAAGAAAGAAAGAAAAAACGAAAAAATAAAAATTTAAAACCAAAAAAAATTATAATGATAATAAACAAATGGAAATTAAAGTTTAAAAAATAATAGTAATAATAATAGAATAAAAAGAATTAAAAATAAAATTGAAACCATTAATAAGAAAGTTGAAGAACAACAACAACATCAACAACAAAAAGTGAAAATAAAATTAAAAAAAATACCAATAATAATCATTAAAAAAAATAATAATAATAAATGCAGTCATAGAGCTCAATTAATTTCTCTTACAGTAGGTGGGAACTGGGCCAGGCTTCTCTTCTTGATGGGTGGGAACCAATCACTGTGCCTCAGCTCTTCTTCCCAGACTGTGCGGGTCTCCAGTCCTGAGTGCCTAGGGCCTTCTCTTGTGGTTCCTCAAGCCAGGCCCCGCTCACCTGTGACGCTCACCACAATACTGGCTACACGCCGGGTCTGCTGCTCCTGGGAGCCCTGTTTCCATGGATGTCTGGGCACACCCTTTCTGTTTGCCTCCCTCAGACCCTAAGTTTGTAGGGCTTGGGGCTGAGGACCCCCAGCGAATTTGTTTGCCCTCAGGTAGCAACTCCCCTGGTAGCTGGTGCAAGGGACCTCTGTTGTCAGCAGAGGGATACCCTGGGTCTGACTATCGTGCTCAGTTGGCTTTTACCTCTGTGAGTTCAGGTGGGCCGACTAGTTATTTCAGCGGGATCATTAGTGCTGAGTCACGAGAAGCAGGTGAACCAGAACTAGAATGCAGCCCAATCCGGGCTTGGTGTGTTCTGAGAGGGGCAGACTATTCGCCCGGGATCCCCTTCAGCTCAACAGTGCCTAGTGGTCCTGAGCGAACAGTATTTTGACAGTTTACTTCTCCCTATGCTCGCGCAGCTGAAGGGGTTAGAGACTTGATCTCTCCACATCCGCTGCCATGTTGGATCACTTAGATTTTAAATTGTCACTCATCTTATCAGCTGTTCCATTTAAACTCGGCAGCTCACTTGCGCGGTGAAGAGTCTGCTCTATAGTGCTCCGCGGGAAGCGGCGGCGGCGGCGCGGTGGCAGCCCAGCTGTGGCCTTCGGGACCCCCGAGGAGGGGGTGCGGTCTGGGGGAGGGGAGGCAGCGCCTTGGGGCCCGCGCGGGCCGGGTACTGGACACGCAGGAGAGCGGGCGGGGTGGGGGAAAGAAATTGAGATCTAGATTTAGGGACTGAGCGTGGGAGGAGAGACGGCGGGGGAGAAGCAAAGCGGAAAGGCGGAGAGGAGAAGGAGAAGGGGCCGAGGGAGCCGGGCAGCTCGGGGGCTGCAGCCTTACTGCTCGCGCTGAAGTCGTGATGGACTCACTCCACCTTGGCTGGAGTCGTGGCGGATTCACTCCACCTAGGCCCCTTTCTTGACACGGTGCTGAGTCTTTGTCGACAGATCTCCTTTAATGATCTTTACTTCATCTTTTAAGATGCGGCAACATACGCTGCGGGCGCGGCGGCGCAGAGCACGGAGCGGCTTACTCACTTCCCGCCGCCATCTTTTCTTCCATCCAAGATACTTATTTTTAAAATGAAATCTATATATTGACTTTCTTATCAATTATCTTATTGTACAATCAAAATTAGAGTTCTTTGGTTTGAAAACAACACATAGTGAACCTCCAGATAACTTTTAAGAACTTATTTAGCTTTGTGGGTGGTATTTTCATGCAAATAAGTAAGGGGGGGATTTATATTTTGTAGAAGTTTGGGGTCCTATTTTAATGCTCTTTGTATTGCAGTATGTATATAGTGCGTTAAGTTCTTTAAGAATCTCTCCTTAAATTTTGAGGTTAATACTTTTGTGCAACTGTGTTTTTTAATAAAGCCATGACAGTGTTAAAAACAAACAAAAAAGAGTCAAGTGAAAGTAAGTCCCATTCAAAAGGAATTATGGAAGGAAGATTGAGATAAAGGAAGAGATCTGAGAGAAAACAGATTCATGATTTTAAATGTCAATCTATGGTTGTAAATTACAGCATATAAGCTTTCGTCTTCAATTAATAATGAAATAATATCTGAAATCAGTGAAGATCTAAAGCATGTATTGAGGTATAATATCATATATTATCTATTATCTCCTAAATATAAATTCAATGGCCAAAGCATTTTGCCAACCTTATTATTGTTAAAAAAAAAAAGTAAGACAGAGGGTTTGGAATAATTTTTTGGACATGAAAGTTTAATATTAGCCATTTAAACAGCTTGAATTGAATAGATATGCATTTACTTCTGATTTTGATACCTGCTCTGTGACATCCTATGGTGACCTGTGATGTCAAGTCAGAGGAGTGAAACAAAATCATCTTCTATCTACTTATTTAAAGTAAAATACATTTCATTTAAGCCTGTATAAAGCATATATGATAGTTATAAAAGCTAGTTGTAGCCCAGCACATGGCTCAGGAGGCTGAAACAGGAAGATCGCAAGTTCAAAGCCAGCCTCACCAATGGTGAGGTGCTAAGCAACCCAGGGAGACCCTGCCTCTAAATAAAATACAAAAAACAGGGCTGGGGATGTGGCTCAGTGGTCAAGTGCACCTGAGTTCAATCTTTGGTACCAAAAAAAAAAAAAAGCTAGTTGTAAAAATATCTAGTTGATACTCTAATGACAAACACACAGCAAAGATGGTCAACCAATAAATTAAATGTTGGATATGAAGCTTAACTGTCTCCAAATTATATATTTCTCCCTTTTCTTACAGGGAGGAGAGAAGGGAAGTTTTGAGATTATTTTATAATATATACAGGGAAAAGAGAAGTAGGCATGAATCACTGATTGAAAGCATATACAGAAAATAGGAGGAACTTCCGAGGGCCTAAACGTGGATTCCTGAGGCATTCCCGATCCTGGGGCCTAAACATGGATGCCTGAGGGACTTCCGGATCCCAGAGCCTAAACATGGATGCCTGAGGAACTTTCGGACCTGGGGGCTTAAACATGGATGTGCACCCAAGGAACTTCCGGATCTAAGAGCCTAAACATGGATGAGCACCTGAGGAACTTCCGGACCGGGGGGGGGGGGGGCTAAACATGGACGCCTGAGGCATTCTGGATCCTAGAGCCTAAACATGGACGCCTGAGGCATTCTGGATTCTAGAGCCTAAACATGGATGCCTGAGGAACTTCCGGACTCGGGGGCTTAAACATGGACATGCACCCGAGGAACTTCCGGATCCGGGGGCCTAAACATGGACGCCTGAAGCGCTTCCAGATCCAGGGTCTTAAATATGGATGTGCACCTGAGAATTTCCGGATGCTACAGCCTAAACATGGACGCCTGAGGCACTTCCGGATCTGAGGGCCCAAAGATGGACATGTACCTGAGGAACTTCCAGATCCGGGGGCCTAAACATGGACGCCTGAGGAACTTCCGAATCCTAGAGTCTCAACATGGACGTGCACCAAAGGAACTCCAGATCCTAGAGCCTAAACATGGACGTGAAACTGAGGCACTTCTGGATCCGTGGGCCTAAATATGGACGCCTGAGGAACTTCCAGATCCGGGGGCCTAAACATGGAGGACTGAGGAACTTCCGGATCCTAGAGCCTAAACATGGATGTGCACCTGAAGGCACTTCCGGATGCTAAGGCCTAAACATGACGTGCACCCGAGGAACTTCCAGATGCTATGGCCTAAACATGGATGTGGGCCCGAGGAACTTCCTGATCTGGGGGCCTAAATATGGACGTGCACCTGAGGAACTTCCAGATCCTGGGGCCTAAACATGGATGCCTGAGGAACTTCCGGATCCGAGGGCCTAAACATGGACGTGTCCCTGGAACTTCTGGGTCCTTGTGCCTATAAAGGGCAGGCGTGACTCTCAGAAGGGATGTGGCCCATGAAGGGGAGCCTAGTATGGGGCCTGTTGGGAGGCAGACTGAGCTGTCGCACCCTAAACTTGAATGTGACGGTGGCCTCACTTCCCGGCCTTCCCCTGGGTGTCACTTCCTCCCTTTCTAGGCAGTGCCAAAGAGGAAGTGAGACCAGGCGCAGGGGCCAGGCCCTGAGGAGGGACACCATCTTTCTCCTCGCTTAGCCAGGCACCCGGCATGGCTGGAGACGAGAACATCTTGTGACACTGGCTGCCTCCTGCATCCCTGCCCCAGGACCTCAGAAACCACAGGCGGGGACAGTTGTTGATTCTCCTCTGGCCTCTGACTCTCAGTCCCGGGTTCTGCCCAGGGAGTGCTCTGTCTCCCAGAGGGTCAGGGGGTCCCTGTGACCTGCTGCTCCTTACCCACCGTCATCCTGGGCGAGAAAAGGTCAGGACACCAGACGCTACTGAGAGTGACATCTCCTAGATGGGTGGCTGGGGACTTTGCCTCTGTCCCCAGGCCTCGGACACAGAATGATACCCCCCCCCAGAGACAGAAAATAACCCCACACTGCCCAAGACTTATTTTTAAGCTTTGGATTCTGAAATTTTCCTGCTGCCACATTCTTTGTGAAGCCAGTTTTTCAGCAGAGATAATATTCCAGGGAGAAAAATACAAAACAAAACATGGAGTCAATCAAACCAAGCTGACATATCTGGTCCTCCAAGAGAAATCTGGATTGGAAGGAGAACAGCCATTCTCAACTGGCGAAATAATGAAGTTCCCTTGTCCTTATGTTGTGTAAGCAAAATAAATAATCTGATGTTAATCATCAAATTGTTTTTGATGAGTGCTTGGCTCATAGGAAAACTGATTCTGTTTTATGGAATGAAGTGTTACCTGATTTTAAAATTTAAAATGAAGCCAATTAGAATTGTTAAATTACACTGTCATAATTCTGTTGTTTGATAGCAGAAATAAATAAACCTTTTTTAAAAAGCATATACAGAAAATATAACACATATTATATATATTTTAAGTGACCTTGAAGGCAATGGAAAGCTAATAAAGTAGTGAAGAACTTGTGGGTCAAAATCTAGGAGAGAAATTCAGAGTATTGGGTCTGGTATTTGGACCTAGTTTTTTTCCTGGGTAAGTTCTAGAAAATGTGGCTGAGAGACTGAGCACTGCTTTTAAAAGCTTTACAAACTACTGGGAGAAAAACTAGAGTGAAGGGCTGGGGCTGGGGCTCAGCAGTAGCACACTTGCCTGGCATGTGTGAGGCACTGGGTTCAATTCTCAGTACCGCATATAAATAAATTTAAAATAAAACAAAAAACAAAGGTCTATTCTACCACGCGGCCTGCACAGTGGTTTCATTAATGAGGTTCTAGGCATTAAGTTAGTTAGAAGAGATCAAAATAAAACACACAAACCAGTACCTTATTTATATTGCTAGGTCCGAGATGGCTCGCCTCCCTGGTTCCCGCCTCTAGCCGCCCAGCAGGGCAGCGAGGATTACTCTGGGCTAGCAGGAGAGAGAGAGAGCGAACACGCCGGGGAGTAGCCTTTTATTTGGGGGACAAGAGATTCAGGGGAGAATTCCATCAAATGAAGGTTGAGGGGGGGCTGCACTCCAAGGTCAGGGTCAGTGATTGGGTCCCCGGGGTCAGTGGTCAGGCACACCCCACACGGATGGGCTCTCTCATCAGGAAAGGGTCGGGATAGCTCCGACACAGCCAGAGCGCCTCAGGCCCTTAACGGGAGTCACCCAATCACGTGTCAGAATGGCTCCCCACATATTCCCCCTTTCTTTTCTCAACAATGAGGCGGCGGTTCACTCTCTGGAGTCCCCGGATTCTTGATTGGAGGACTCGCCATCCTATAGTTACAATACAAAAGAGAATTAACAGCAAAGAGAATAATCCAATAATGTACCAAGCGGAGTGTTTAAGAATATTTCCAGGGTTGAATCCATTTAACTCCTTCAATATTTGGTTAGCCAAAGAAGAAGGATCTGAAAAATCAGCTCTATTATTTTGAATGTCTTGGATATGGTGATGAAGTTCCAGAATATCCAAGCTATTATTACTATTTTGCCAAATACCTAATAAATGGTTTTTAACCTTCTCCCAATCCCAGAGAGAAGCATTGTACTTGGCAGCTGTAACACATACATATTTATAATTAGCGTGGCATTTAAGCCTTTCCTTAAATTTTAAGGCTGAAAGTTCATTACCAATGTTTATAACAGTCGCCTCTAAGGTGTTTAATTTAGTCTCAATCCTTTCATCAATATTTACTTGATTACGCAGAGCCTTGGAAGTATTTTGAGCTAAATTATTAAGAAATTTTGCATGCTGAATATTTTGAGACAATGTCAGAGATGCAGAGACAGTTGAGGCAATAAAAGAGACCAGTGCTAAAACACCAACAATTATGACTCCAATAGCACGTTTAGGTCTTGTTAGCTGGGCATGAATCTGCTGTAAGACTTGTAAACCAGCATCAGCATACCATGGCTCTGAAATATTAGCAGGTAATAAAACAAAAGAGGGCTGATGAAGTATCAGCACTCCTTTTCCTCCATTATACCTAGAAATACAATTAGTTAGGTTGCACTTATTACAAGTAACAAAATATCTCTCATCTATCCATCTAACTTTTACATTTCCAATAATTAAAACATAAGGAGATTGGACACAGGCTCTTAAGCCATAGCAAGATCCCTCTTTACAGTTCTTGCCAACAAATTTTGGTAAAGGTTTATCTGTAAAATGTAAATATTCTGAGGCAGCAATTAAACGCCAAATATCTTTTTGAATACCTCCTTCACTATAAGTCAAAATATTACTAACAAATCCTGCAGGTGTCATAGCAGAATTTCTTCGTAATTGTCTCTTATCAATTTTTGGAGACCAGTCTAAAATATACCCACTAGCTTTAGACACCTTATGTTGTACAGGAAAGGTATTTACACAATCCATCCATTTAGGAAAGGTGCCAATTTCAATTGTAGAACTATTTGGACAGTGGGGTATCCGTGGTGGTTTTGCAGAAATGACTGGCTTGTTATGGGAAAGTCCCATCTTAATTATTGATCTAGTATTAGGTTTTAAGTCTCCATAAATAGAATTATTTGTCAGTTTAGGTTTACCAATCGCTGTCTTTTCTTCAAATGATACTTTCAGACAGCCAGCATGTTTATCATGTGACCAACATAAAGGCAATTGGGCACTGTAGCCAGAATAATTAAATCTAGTCACATGATTGGGAGTAATATGAGCATCTGTAAATCCTCCCATCATGAATGAGTCATTAGTAAATACTGGAATAGATTCTCCAGTCCACACAGCTGGGTGTACCAGGGGTGGATCTGGGAAATATGTCCAATAAGTGTCTACTTGATTCCCTTTTACCTGACAGCCCAGTAGGGCAATTACTGTCGCTACCATCAAGACTGGGGTCCTGTTCTTTCCTAGGCGTCGAAGTATTTGGGAAGCCTGGGTTGTCAATTTCTTCACATCTTTCCACGAAATCAGCTTCTCGGCTGGTTCAATCTGGTCTTTCTTCATCCTTTTCCGATATCTCCTCCTTCTGGGTTGTGGCTCCTCCGGGTCGATCCTCAGTCGCTTGAGTCTGGGTTCTATTTCCTCCATGTCTGATAGCACGTTCAGGCACCCAAATAGGACGGAAAGCACCTTCTGGAAAAATACAAGCATGCCCTCAGCCCCATGATATTACCGGATCCGGCCCCTTCCATTGACCAGTCTGTAAATCTTTCCACAGAACTCTGCCTAAAGGGCCTGTCACCGAGGGAGACATTTGCCTCTCAGCAGCAGTGTGACCTTCTGTGTCACAGTTTAAAAAATTTAAAACAAACAAGGCATGATTAAGGCTATTTTGGGGAGTCACTATCTTATTCCCCCTTTTCAATTTTTGTAATTGAAGCTTAATAGATAAATGAGCTCGTTCTACAATGGCTTGACCTTGGGGGTTATAAGGAATTCCTGTTTTATGATTAATTTGAAACTCTTGGCAAAATTGTTGAAAAGAAGAGCTTACATAAGCTGGAGCATTATCTGTTTTAATCTGCATAGGGCACCCTAAAACGGAAAAGGCTGCTAAGCAATGCGAAATTACATGTTGAGTATTTTCCTTAGTACGTGCTGTGGCAAAAATAAATCTAGAATAAGTGTCCACTATGACATGCACATAACATTGTTTACCAAATTGAGGAATATGAGTTACATCCATTTGTCATATCTGATTTGGTTTTAATCCACGGGGATTTACCCCTGATGGCAGAGATGGAGTGTGAATAACACACTTAGGGCATTGGCTTACAATCTGACGAGCTTGTTCTCTGGTAATACTGAATTTTTTACGTAAGCTAGAAGCATTTTGATGATGCAAGGAATGGGAAGCTACTGCACAGTCATATGAAGACATCTGTTGACAAAAAGCTACTAATTTATCAATTTTGTCATTACCTGCAATTAGGGGTCCGGGAAGGTTAGTGTGCGCACGGATGTGTCCAATGAAACATGGGTACTTTCGCATTAGCACTGTCTTTTGTAAATTATGAAATAATTCAAATAACTCCTGTGATGAAGTAAACCCAATAACTGAGGTTTCAATATTTTTGGCAACTCCGACTGCATATAAGCTGTCAGAATAAATATTAATAGGCTCATTTGAAAAATAATCTAAGGCACAAATCAGAGCTTGAAGCTCTGCTCTTTGGGCAGAAGTATAAGAAGTATGTATTACCACTGTGTGAACACGGCTGAAGAAACCTGCCTTACCAGAGTTGGAACCATCCGTGAACACCGATAAAGCTTCCTCTATTGGATGAGAACGTACAATCTTTGGAAAAATAAGTGATGTTAATGATGCAAATTGTACAATCTTATCACGAGGATAATGGCTATCTATCTGGCCAGGGAAATCTGCAAAAGCTATCTGCCAGGAGCTAGAAGTTTGAAAAAGCCAATTAGTCTGTTGAACAGAAAATGGAATAATTATGATATCAGGCTCAGATCCAATTAATTGTAAAATCTTAGTTCTACCCTTAATAACTAATTGAGCTATAGAATCATGAAAAGGAATTAATGTTTTTTGAGGGGAATGGGATAAATAAATCCATTCAATAACTCCTAATCTTTGCCATATGGCTCCTGTTGGGGTATGCTCAGTTGGAAATATTAATAAATACATTACTTCTTTAGGATCTATTCTAGTAAGCTGTGCATTTTTAATTGCAATTTCAACCTTTCTCAAGGCTGCCTTAGCTTTTAAGGTTAGTTGACGTGGAGAGGTTGGAGAAGGATTTCCTTGTAATATCTGAAATAAAGGACTTAACTCAGAAGTAGTTAGCTTTAAAGATGGTCTTAGCCAGTTAATATCTCCTAATAGTTTTTGAAAATCATTAAGGGTACGTAACTCCTTAACTCTTATCTGAAGATTTTGAGGACGGATAGTACGTCCCTGAATTATCTGACCTAGATATTGAAAAGGAGATACCTTTTGAATTTTTTGAGGAGCTATACATAAACCCATTGTTGTAAGTGAAGTCTCTAACTGAGTAAAAATTTCTGAAAGTACTTCTGGATTAATATGAGCCAATAGTATATCATCCATAAAATGAATAATATAGGCATCAGGGAAGCTATTTCTAATGGGATCTATTGCCTGGTCAACATATTTTTGGCACAGTGTAGGACTATTACGCATTCCCTGAGGAAGCACCTTCCAGCAGTATCTTTTAACAGGTTCCTTAAAATTAATTGCTGGGACAGTGAAAGCAAATCTTTCACAATCTTCAGGATGTAACCTTATAGAGAAAAAACAGTCTTTTAAATCTATTACCATCAAGCTATAATCTAAAGGAATAGCTGTGGGGGAGGGAAGTCCTGGCTGTAATGATCCCATAGGCTGAATTATCTCTCTTAAAAGCCTTGAAAATCATTAGGGGTTTGTATGGAAATTGTGGTTTCGCTCCGGTAAAATTAAAGATGGCGGCCCCCATGGTCAGCATGGAAACTGTTTGTTTTGCTCCGGTAAATCTAAAGATGGCGGCCCCCATGGTCGGGACGATGACGTCACACTGTGCGACCGTTCTTGGAATTCCCGGGCTCCCGCCAGGAGGAAATGCTGGCGGCGGCGGCGGTGAGAAAGCGGGCTGATCTGCGCCATCTGAATTCTCCGCAATGGGTCGGAGAACATCCTGACAGATTTTATTTGCGTTCTCAAAAGCCAATTGCCTAATGATAAATTCGCTATCTCCTGGGTCCCCAATGGACCTGTTCGCAGCCTGATACAGTCGGGCTACGAAATCTGAATAAGTCTCATTGGCACCTTGTCTGATTTTGGTAAGAACTAAATTGGACTGGTCCTTGGGGACGATTTGTCTCCAGGCACGTTTTGCACAATCAGTTATTTGATTGTACACTACAAAATCATAATTTAACTGTCTTTCTAAATCAGCGAAATTTTTAGTCCCTAAAAACATCGTTACTGGCGTCTCTATGCCCTGTCTCCTGTTTCTTTCTGCCTGTTCATTACAAAAATCAGTCCAGTAAGTTTTCCAAAGCAAGTAATCTCCCCCGCTCAGACAAGATCTGGCTAAAAAAATCCAATCACTAGGAGGAAGGGGTTGTGAGCAAATATTTTCTATCAGACTCTGAACAAAAGGCGAATTTGGGCCATACGTTTCACATGCATTTTTTAATTCCTTGATAGTTTTAAAAGGGATTACAGCATGAACTCTAACTCTTTGATCTTGTTCATTAGTTTGTTCAAAAACTGGAAAGAGGTGAAAACCAGTAGTATCCTCTCCCATTTCTTGAGCCTTCCTAATACCTTGCTGAACTGGGGTAAGAAAAGTCATCTTTAATTCAGCACACCTGTTAAATTTGGTCCTTCTAGCAGGTACCGGCCGAATTTTAAAAGCTTGGGCAGGTGGTGCTAAATGCAGTCTATTAAAATTTCTCTCTAAATCCTGAGTTTCCACGTCTAATTCTTCTTCCTCAGATTGTGAGCTGCTATCAGACTCTGTACTATCGCCATTTGGAATTTGGGTTTCTAACTCACGTGGCTGAGAAGAAACCTGAGCCCCTCTAGGAGTTTCCTCTGTATTTTCCTCTCCAGGAAGATTGTTTACCACTTCCGGAGGGCTCTCCAAGATTAGAGATGCTTCTTCTTTATCATGCTGTTCTGTACAATCTGTCTGCGGGCTAGCTTGCATAATTTTAACCTTTGTTTTAGCTCCTAGCGCTTTTGTTTTAAAACGGCTCAAAGGAAAGGAAATTAATTTAGCTTCAGGCTGATTTTCCATTTGAATAGACCTAATAGCTCTTTGAATGCCTTTCAGAACGTCTTCTGGCGGCCACGAACTCTGGCCCATGTATTCAAAAAGACAGACTTCTAGGGCTGTCCAAGTTTTCTGTATATTCTCTATACTTCCAGGTATTTCAGTAGAAAGACAGACTCTCTGTAACTTTCTTCCTAATTTCTCCCAAGTAAGTAAATTTGGAGACTCTTGGTCACAAAACCAAGGACAATATTCACCTACAATCTTTAAAAATTGTAATAACTGAGTTTTCTTTATCTGTTTTCCTTTCTGATTAATTATACTGTCTAAAATAGTCAGATACATTTCCTTATCCGAAGAAGTAGAATTTCCCATTTTAAGTAATTTAACGTCTCTTTCCTTCAATATCTCCCGGTACTTTTGTGACCCAAATGTCACTTTTTCCTTTCCTTTATCTTTATTCTTTATCTTCCTTATTCTTTATTTCTTTTTCCTTATCTTCCTTTTTATTCTTTCCCTTAATCTTTTTAGCGCGTGCTCCCACTCAATCTAACTAATTCAGAATGCCCCACGTTGGGCGCCAATTCTACCACGCGGCCTGCACAGTGGTTTCATTAATGAGGTTCTAGGCATTAAGTTAGTTAGAAGAGATCAAAATAAAACACACAAACCAGTACCTTATTTTACATTGCTAGGTCCGAGACGGCTCGCCTCCCTGGTTCCCGCCTCTAGCCGCCCAGCAGGGCAGCGAGGATTACTCTGGGCTAGCAGGAGAGAGAGAGAGCGAACACGCCGGGGAGTAGCCTTTTATTTGGGGGACAAGAGATTCAGGGGAGAATTCCATCCAATGAAAGTTGAGGGGGGGCTGCACTCCAAGGTCAGGGTCAGTGATTGGGTCTCCGGGGTCAGTGGTCACGCACACCCCCACACGGATGGGCTCTCTCATCAGGAAAGGGTCGGGATAGCTCCGACACAGCCAGAGCGCCTCAGGCCCTTAACGGGAGTCACCCAATCACGTGTCAGAATGGCTCCCCACAGTCTATCAACAAATTTTAAAAAAAATATTTAAAAAAAAAAAAACTAGAGTGAAGGTTGAGACCTGATAAACCCACTCCATCTCGGTTGGGTCTCTAAAAGTCCATGCCCTAGTAGTAAGGATGTAGGGAAGCAAGCTTTCCCTGCATGCTCTACAACTTAGCTTCTTTTGTAGATAGACACAATAAATTTATTTTATTTATTTTTTAATGTGATGCTCAGGATCAAACCCAGTGCCCACATGTGCTAGACATGCATTCTATCACTGAGCCACACCCCAGCCCAACAACTTAGCTTCTAATCATCCAATGATCCAAAATAAAAAAAATTATCAATCTCTGAAATTGAATTAAGGATATTCTTGATTCTTATTAGGTGAAGAAAACTGTTAGAAATAAAACTTAATTTTTATTTGGAGAAAATGAACAAGACCCTAGACCTCAATTTATTTTTACAAATATTTTTATATATAATATCTAGAATGCAATAAATATCAAAGTACATGAGGAGATACAACAACTTTAAAAAAGCAGCAGCAGAAACAACCTACAATGGAAACAGACCTAAATGGACCTAAAATATTGGAATTATTAGGTACAGGTTTTAAAATATAAAGTGTCATATGTTTATTGCTATGAACTTTCAGCCTCCAGAACTGGGAGAAAGTAAATTCTGTGGTTTAAGCCACCCAGTCTGTGTGTGATATTTTGCTATGGAAGCCCCAGATAACTAAGACAGGCTTCTGGTACTAGGAGTGGAGTGCTGTTTTACATCTCTGTGATCAAAACACCCAACAGGAACAACTTAGAGGAGGGAAAGTTTATTTGGGGCTCATGGTTTCAGAGGTCTCAGTCCATTGACAGCCACCTCCATTGCTCTGGCTCAAAGTGAGGAAGCATACCATGGGGGACAGGCCTAGTGGATGATAACTCTTCAGCTCACGGTGGGGTCAGGAAGCAGAGCCAGAGAGGGGAGGAGGAAAGGGCTGTAGGGAGGATGTAAACTTGAAGGGCACACCCCTAAGGATGCTTCCACCATGTCCACCTGCCTACAGTTATCACCCAATCAGTTTATTTCAAACTAGGAGAAACTTATTAGTTACAGCTCTCACAGTCCAATCATTTTACCTCTGAATATTTCTGTGTTAATATGGGAGAGGGGACACCTTATTAGCAGGAACCATACATAGTAGTATGTGCTACTGTAATAAACACCTAAACATGTGTGGGGGGGTGGCTTTGTAACGGGATATAAGTAAAGCCTAGAAGAGTTTTGTAGTGATGCTAGCAATACTGACACTAAAGGTAATTCTAATGAGATCTCAGATGGTAATGTGCAATGTATTATTAGAAACTGGATAAAAGGTGACCCTTGTTATAAGGTGTCAAGGGACTTCACTAAACTGTGTTTAATGTTTTATGGAAAGTAGAAATTTGTAAGCAATAAAGTTAGGTATTTAGCTAAGGAGATTTTTAGCAAAATATTAAAAGAGTGTAGCCTTGATTCTTTCTCATTGATTATATAAACATGAAAGGCAAGAGATAAATTGAAGAAGAAATTGTTAAAAAAAAAAAAAAAAAGAACCAGAACTTGAGGATTTGGAAAATTTTCAGTCTTTCTATATTTTTTTTAATTTACTTTTTAAATACACGACAATAGTGGAATGCATTACACTCATAATTACCCATATATATTGGAGAGAGAGAGAGAGAGCTTGTTTTGATGAGAATACTAAGGATATTTAAACAATGCTGGACAACAATTTGATAAACATTTTATGAGATTATATGAGCAGAAACACTATCAGTTTGAACTGAAGGAGACAGAAACAGGATGAAATTAAGGAAGACTATATTATAATTATTATATTATATATTATAATTATATTATAATTCTTGGATTGGACAGTGTAGGAAAAGAGAGCTATTAGGCTATGACAATGCACTATTCTTCAAGAACAGAGGAAAATGACCTCATTTGGGACTTCCATAACAAAATACCACAGACCCAGATGGCTGAAATCATAGAAATTTATTTTCTTACAGTTCTAGAAGGCAACAAGCCCACATCCGTAAACACAGTTATTTTTAAAGTCTGTGTCTAATGATTCCGATATTTTAGATCCTTTTAGATTCGTTTCCATCATCTGTTATTTCTGTTGCCATGTCTTAAAGCTTACTTTTAAGGTATATATTTAAATCAGTGATTCATGCCTACTTCCCTTTTCCCTGTGTATTACTAAATAACCTCACAACTACCCTTCTTCCCTCTGCAAGACGATAGAGAGGAATATATACTTCTAAGGTATCTAAGCTTCATGTTCTAATCATTTGATTTATTTGTTGATCATCTTTTCTGAGCGTTTGTAGTTAACCTGGAAATGTATGATTCTGAGATCATCAAGACCATTACTTCAGTTTCAACAGTCCAGAGAGCCTCCAATCAGAGCCTTAGAGGTGGGACCTGCTAGTAGACCCTGGCTCAGAGAGCCACAGAGTGGGACCTTAGTCCAGAGGAGCTACAGGGAGGACCCACACACACAGCCATGAACTGATATGTTACAGGACCCCCACAGAGAGTCAAAGAGCAAAGGCCACCCCACAAAGCCATTGGGACTATGGGTGTAGAAGACAGGGTATTGAAAATCAGGATCAGGTCCTTGTGTGACAGTCAAGCCAAAGTGACTCCATTTTATTTTGTAACTCCCATTTTTTAAAACAACCATGCCAAGTAGAAGGATCATGACTGGGGCAAGTTGTTCTTTTCCTTTTGCTATAGAAACCCTTAAGAATACGGAACCTCCTAACGGGGCATTATTTCTGTAACTAGGGTAACAGGGTTCTGTTTCTGTAACTGGGGTAATTGGGCTAATTGTGATTGGCTAAGCATCTGGCCCCCTGACTGCACTGTCCTGCTTCTGTAACCTGGCTTGCTTGCATTGGCTGGACCCCCAAATGTCCCTTTTGTGGTTTTCAGGCTTATAAGGAGTGCCCTTGCAATTCTTTGGGACTGATCTGGGGAACAGCTTTATGTTCTGGTCAGTCGCCACCGGTGTGCTTCAATAAAGGCTTGATTCAATTATACTCGAGTGGTCTGGAAGTCAGTTTATGAAACCCCTGGATGTTGCTTTAACTATAACACTTGTTCCCCTGATGTTTAAAATTAAACACCCAAGAAACACTGAGGCAAGAGCAAAAAGTAAATTTATTTAAAAGGCAGAACAGAGAAAGAGAGACTGTAATGCCAGATTTGTGGGACCCCAATAGACCCAGGAGCAAATCCGATGCAATCACACAAGAGTCTTTATTGCAAGCTCCAGCCTAGATTCACAACCATTTTCGATGAAGGGGTCCCAAGGAGTAAGTCCTGACCCTTAGTTCAATGAGGATTTGTAGGTTTTGGGGGATACTCTATGCGTCACAACATCACACACTAAATCATTCCACACTGTGGAAAAATCAAACAACAACTCTTAACATTGATTCGCACATTCACTGGCGGGAACAAGTTGGGTAAGGATGATTGGTGAGTTCACGTGGTGGCTACATTTGAACTGATTGGTTTAGGCCTCGAGGGGTTGCAAGAGTGTATATGCTAAACTGCAGGGTGGCCTAATCATGTTATCAATCACCAAAACTACTGGGAGGGTCACCTGGCATTTCAGATATGGTCCCTGTCTCTGATTGGTGGTTGCTAGGAGGTTGCTATGGGTCCTCACCTAGCCTAACTGAGTCAGGGACACCAGGCGCCTGAGATCTCTCCTGTTATTTACAAACAATTCTAGAGGGTGGGTATGTGCCTAGGAGAGCTCTGTGGGTTTTTCCAAGGACAAGGTCACACCCACTCCCTCTAGACAGGCCTTGAGGTAGTAACTGGTTTTTCAAAAAATGGAGTCACATCAGTTTCTCAAGACTTCTCCAGAGAGGATAGGGTTCAGTGCTGGTGCCTAAGGGAGTGTGGCGGTATCTTGCCCCTTTATAGACTTCGGGTTTCCTTTCTTCTCATCCTGCTTCTCTCATCTGCCTACATGGCCAAAAGGTGGGAATAACCAAAGGCAGGAAAGGAGCCACCCAGGAGGTGCTCATTAACAACTCCTTGCTGGAAGGAAAAATTCCCTGGAGACAAGTTACCTAGGCAACAGGTTTTGAGGGGGAACGTGTTCTGGAGGTTGTAACATTTTATTTCCTTTGAATTAGTCCCCATCTTCCTGACCCAATCATCCATTATCTACAACTGTCCTTTGCCCCAGTCTCAGCAAGACGTGATTTCCAAAGGACTTGGGAAGCCATGCCAGTTGCAGTACACATGGGCTATCTTTTAGCCTGTCTGTGCCGCTGGGAGCTTTTCTCTGCAGACAGTCAAAATGACTGTCTTCGCTGAATTCTTAGGGTCTCCATTCTAGCTCCTGCTTCACCTTCCATTCTGGCTTCAGCTTCACCTCCATAGCTTCAGACATTACTCTCTCCTCTCAAGGGCAACCTTCAGGGATTCCAATCCCGCTGTACTTTGCTTGGCCTCCCAGTCCTTCCTTTGAAATTTTGATGGAAGCCTCCATATTCTCTTAATTCCAGCATCCTGCAGAACTACAAGGAATACACCAAGATCTTCTGGCAGCTCCTGTACCTGAGCCTCCAAGGTCACAGCGGCAGTGACCTCTGAGTGCCTGGGTTGAGAGACTGAGCAAGTGAAACAACTTTTCTGTGCAAACAGGGTGCCCTTGTGATTTTTTTCTCAAAGGAATTTACCCTGGACATCCTTGAGCCTGCAGTGGGTGTGGTCTTGCAAATTCCTGTGATACCCTCAAGCCATCTCTCTTACTGTCTCTGTGCAAAGTAGTTAGCATCTTTTTAGTGGATGTAATCTCTTTAACAACCACACCTTCCTTGGCCCCAGTTTTACTTTCACTTTTCTGGCCAAACTGCAAGTTTTTAAAATCCTTTAGCCTGGCTTTCTGCTCCCAATTTTTATAGTAACCTGACTAAAAGCTGGTAGCAATATCCATCCCACTGTCTGAATGTTGTGCTGCCTTGAAATTTTCTCTGCCAAATTAATTTGTCTATCACCTTTATATTGAGTCTCACTAAAAGTTTCAGGACATGGGCAAAATTTAGACAAGTTCTTTGCCAGAATAGAACACAGATGGCCCCTTGCCCAAATCCCACTACAGTCCTCATTTTCCTCTAAAGCTTCGTGAGCATAGACCACATTCCTATCAGCATTCTGGGCTTCAAAGCTCCTGCCATAATTACCCACTAAGCTCCACTTACAATGTTCTAAAACTTTTCCAGACTGCTTCTCCAAACTTTACCAAATTCTTCCTGCAGACCAGCTCCAAAGGCTTCAGAACTTCATGATTAGATTAGCCATAGCAATGACTCCACTTCTCAACACCAATTTCTGTGTTAGTTAGCTTTGCATTGCTGTAACAAAAATATCTGAGAAGAACAACTTGGAGGAAGGAAAATTTATTTTGGCTCATGGTTCAGAGATTGAGTCCATGGTCAACTGAGTCCACTGCTTTGGGCCCCAGGTGAGGCAGCACTGATGAACCCAACCTAATTCCATCCTAAGCTTGGGAGCCATCTTGTCACAAAGTCATGAAAAGTTAATTTCTGTTTTACTATAAATTACTGTGATTTCTAAACTTGCTTGGAATGCCTGCCCGTGCTTTGAGCTCACCCATGCCTGGTTTTCCCTGACCAGATAACAACCCTCTCTGAAACCTTAGTGGCGCCTCATAAATTCTGGTGTTGGGATCTAAATTTACACTGTAACTTGAAATGCTGAACCATTTAGATCATTAACCTACTATCCGCCTTTGTGTTATGCTTGTCAGAATCCTGTTATCTGTAAGTTCTCAATATACCCCCCTTTTGCAATTTTTTTGTGCTATAAAATTATGCTCCTAGAGAACTGGGGTACTGTTCTCTAACCCAAGGATTTCAGGAGAGACAGTCCTGGCCAGAATTACAAGCTTGCTTTAATTTGATTTAAAATTGGAGTCAGTGGTCTTTTCTTTGTGTAGTGGTTTAACAAGCACATTGTAATGGAAGGGCATGATAGAGGTTTTCTGCTTCATTCATGGCAGCCAAGAAGCAGAGTGAAGGGGAAGGAGCTTCAGAGAAGTTGAATACTCCCACAGCAGCCCCCAGTGACCCACCTCCTCCAGCCACACCCCACCTGCCTACAGTTATCATCCAGTTCATTCAAACTAGGATGGACTGATTATGTTACTGTTCTCACAATCTGATCATTTCATCTCTGAGCATTTCTATATTAACACAGGAGATTTGGGAGAACCCCTTATATCTAAACCATAACATCAATTAAAGCTCAATGTTCAAGAATAAGTGAAAATAAAGTCATCCTTAGATCCATCTTAGTGTAACTGCTTAAACTAAAGAACCTTACAAGTATTCAGAGAAAAAGGATGAATTATCTTCAGAAGAGCAATAATAATTAAACTGACCTGTGACTTCTCATTAAAAACAATGATAGCCAGAAAACAGCAGAATGATATATTTGATATGCTGACACAGTATTGTTGTAGGGACAAACGAGGCAAGGCACTGAAGATAGCAGGAAACAGTTTTATTTAGCTGCAGCCAGGTTCAGAGGGCACAGCTTTTGCTATAATCAATTAATCCCCTGAACCCCGAGTTCAGGGAGTTTCAGAATTTTATACCCAGCATGTAAAGGGAGGGCCTCAGAAGTTCACAGTCTGCAGAAGTTCACATAAAAGCAGCTTTTTCTTTCACTGTTTTGGGCAAGTTAACCCTTCAAGGACAACACCTAAGAAGGGGAGAACTTCTTCTCCCCTGTCTTTTCTCCCCCTGCCAGCTGTTAACATGATGCCCAATTGTAACTTATCTTAAAAATATAGACATCACTGTGAAGCCCCAGCTCAAGGCCAGAGGACTTGTTTTCACATTTCTTCAATGTACTATACTGGATATGTTCGTGGAAAACTAGTTAAGGGTGTCCAGCACCTGGAGTGCTGGTATCGTCTCGGCCAGTGGCCAAGTAAAAGAGGGCGACACAAAAATAGGAAATTTATCTACATTGAACTCATTTGCAGATACTCTTTTGCTGACAATCCTAAAATCAGTCTGGGTGAAGATTTCTGGAGAAGTCCATTTAAGTCTTTTTTGTGGAGAAAGGGGGTGCCACTTCAGTATAATAAAGTAGGACTCTTTACCATATTAAAAAAATATTCCTCAAGAATGAAAGATGGTTTCAGGTAAATGAAACTGAGAAAATTTGTTGCTAGGAGATCTTACCAAAAGAAAGTATTAAATAATGTTCTTTAAGTAAAAGGCAGATTATCCCAGTTAGGAAGTTGGAAAACAATAACAAGAAACAGAAACATCAGGAGCAGTACAATTATATGATTCACATAAGGACAAATGGATTAAATTGTTCTAAGGCCCTTGCATTGTCTGGAAGGAGGATAAAAAGAATCATTTGACATTATATTTGATAACTTGAGGACCATTTTGTAACCTTCAGAGTAACTCCTACTTGACAGTAAAGAGATGTATGATATCTACACTAATAGAGGAAAATGGAATAAATTTAAAAATGCACTCAATACAAAATGAGGATAAAAACGGAAATAGAACCAACAGAAAGCACTGAATAGTGGAACTCCCCACCTCTCTCCTTTCTGATCATCATGTGAGCTGCTTCCCTCCACCATACTCTTCTACCTTGATGTTTGGCCTCACCTTGAGCCCTAAGGAATGGAGTCTGCTGTCTATGGATTGAGACCTCTGAAACTGTGAGCCCCCAAATAAACTTTTCCTCCTCTACAATTGTGCTGGTTGGGTCTTTTAGTCACAGCAACAAAAAGAAGAAAAAAAAAGCTACCTAACACATAAACTAAATTAAATGGCCGGAAGATATGCCATCTAAAGATGTGGCTGTTTGGCTACATAGGAAGAAGGGCCAACAGGGCCAACAAGAAGAGCTCTCTGTCCCATAACAAAGCAATGGAGGCTCCCACGAAGACACTCAGACATTGTACTTGTGTGACTCTGACATCCTGTGAAGCAGCGTGGCCAGTACTTCATATAGCAAGTGGACAGTTCAAGGGAAGCACCTGTACAAAAGTGCAGTTTGGCTTCTCAGGCCCTTGCTGCTACTAAAAGGCTGCAAGTTTGCAGACACACATACTGGACTGCTATGGACACATGCTTACAAAAAGGTCACACTGAAGGCAACCATACGTGGACTTCAGATACTTGGCACCATGTGTAGCACACTCATGGAACACATCCTTCTGGCTACGAGGTGCAAAAACAGGCTGAGAATTTGTATATACATTGGAATTTCCACTTACCTTCTAACCCAGCTACAGCAGGATTGATTGTTCAAATGAATGGCCCACTAAAACAACATGAAACGTGGAAGATGGATCCTTGGCAGTGTGGACCAAACAACTATGGCTGGCCATAAGGACCATCAATAAACATAACTGCAGCACATGCCACAGTGCCTGCCTGACAGCACCATCTGGATAAAGATGAGGATGCTTAAGAGGCACATCTGCACTCACTGGGAACAGGGGATAATTTGCTGTTGCTGCTACGGCAGGACCTGCCACAAGGGACCTGTATAGTCTAGTGGCCATAGGAATGGCAAATAGAGACTTGATGGTGATGGTTCCTAGGTCTATGGGCAAAGGGACTAGAATGAAAAACATATTTTTTTTAAAAAAAACTAGTAAGCCAAGATCTTCAAACCCTACAGAAAAGTATGTCATATTATTATATGCTTGTCTATCAAAATCACAGGACCACTGCAACAAGAAATATGGTTTTGTAAACCTAGGAATGGGCCACAAGCTTGTACTATTCTCACTTATAGTGATCAGGTTGTTTATGTATTGTTAGATAGTCAATATTATGCCTATGTTAACACCTATTAAAATATCTTATGTTTCATCCTTAGAGCTAATCTATTTACATCCAGAATGGCAAATGCCCTTGTGGAGATGCAGAACAAAATAGATTGCTGAATAGACAGTTAGCTGCCTCTGTCCTCCCCCACTAATCTCCTTCAGTGCCTACAACTGGGACCTTGGTACAATAAAAATAAATGTCAAGCTGGAAAAACACCCATCATTCATGGACACAGCTCACCAATAGCCCTGTGGACTTGAATGTAAATTTACCTTCTTTTTTTAAAAAAATTTATTTTTTTAGTTGTAGTTGAACACAGTAGCTTTATTTTTATTTATTTATTTTTTTATGTGATGCTGAGAATGGAATGCAGGGCCTCACATGTGCTAGGCAAGCGCTTTAATGATGAGCCACAAACCCAGCCCCAAATTTACCTTCTTTTATGGACATCAAATATGTCTTCTACTTGGTAAGAGAACAAAGAAACATGGCTAAGCCTTTGTTGGGGCACACCGCTTAATGGCTTGGGATGACTAAAGTACAACACAGGCTGAAAACGAGAAGAAAAATTTCTCTCCGTATAGAAAGAAAGAATGGCAGTAACACCTCTCCACCCCCTGTAAATATAGTTTGGACCCCTGTCGATCAGTGCAGTTTAACCTACTCAAAGACACTGACTACTTAGGGTGACAAAGCCAAGTTTGTGCAGGAGCACCTCCCCTCCCTCGGGGATGGTTATGGGCATCTGGCTCCCATGGATGGCCACATCTGCCTTATAACTGGATTTGCACATAGACTTGGGGGGACCTTATACAGAAGCCTGCATACTTCCCACTTTGTCTATGACTCCTGCTGATTGGGAACTGGTCAAAGCTAGACATAAAGAAACTCAAGCTGTCTGATGACTTTATCCACGTGCTGTGCTTTCTCCACAAGCAACACACATTACCACTGAGTTCCAGGTTGAGGCTTTAGCTAACCATTCTGCTGCTGCCTTAGCTAACACTCAGAGCGGGACTTTGCTTAATGAAAAAATGACCCAAATGTCAAAGGTGGTACTTTTGAACAGAATGGCAGAAGACATGCTGACTGTAACAAGGGAAGTACCCATGCTATCATCAACACCAAATGTGTGTGTACATCCCTGATCATTATTATAATGTGTCTTTGGGTCAGTTACAAACCCACATTACTGCTATAGGCAAACTTGGTGTCGATCCTGTTTCTGCTTAGTTCCCCTCTTCCTGCTAGCTCCATATAGGGTGTATTGCTTGCTCTTGTAACAGGGCTTATTACATTCTGCTGCTCTCTGTATAACCCTTGTGGATTTGGTTACAGTGTATTATTTATGTGCAGCCTGAGGGACATTGCAGAAGATGGTCAGGATAAGATTATAAGGACATTCAGGCACCTGGCAAGTGGCGTATATCATCCTTAAAGAAAAGGGAACAGTAAAACACCATGTCTACGAATACCCTCTTTCTGTTCTGCAAAACCTACCCAAGTTAAGACAGCAATAAGAGCAAGTCCATCCAGACACATATTATTTTGCAGGGCGCTGACTTTCTCTTATGCACAGTGAGACTAAGGCAAGTTAGTGTCATCTATAGAAAGCTGCTTTCTTATACGTATACCAGGAAGTTGTTCCTTGGGATGCTGGTCATATAAACAGACTATAAGTCAACGCTGATGATGTCACAGCTTAACACATACAACCCCTCTCTTGGTGGCAACTGGTATGGAACTGTGGGCGCGGTGGAAAGGATGTCACTCAGCCAGCCAGCTGCCACTGGTAAAGCACCATGAAGCCTGGAGGGGTTTTGTTTTTTTTTTTTTGTAGTGTATTGTAATGGGGATTGGAGGCACTACTTGTTAAGGTGCCAGGAAGAAAGGAAGTGCCACTAGTTCTGCCTGTCACCACTAAATTCTTCTTGGAGCTGTCACTGATCTTTTGTAAGCCCCACCCCACTCCCAAAAACCATGCCTTGCCTGCTGTTAGCACTTTCTTTGGCCTTTCTGCAACCTACCCCACTTCCCTGGCACAACTGGCCTGTAGCTGTGATAGTTTGTATGTTTCTCAAAAGAAAAGCATACAAACAGCCGATGGGGGGCTGGGTTTGTGGCTCAGTGGTAGAGCACTTGCCTAGCATGTGTGAGGCCTTGGGTTTGAGTCTCAGTACCGCATATAAATAAAATAAAGGTCCATTTACAACTAAAATAAATATATATTTTTTTAAAAAAAACAGCCGATGGGTACATGAAGAAATGATCACTATCACTAATCACTAGAAAAATGCAAATAAATTTTAACCACATGATACCATCTCCCATCTGTTAAGATGGCTGTGATCAAGAAAATGATTGATAAGCATTGGAGAGGATGCACAGAAAAGGGAACACTTTGCAACACTATTGGTGGGAATTTAAATTAGTATATTTGTCATGGAAAACATTATAGATGTGCCCACCCCCCCGACCGCCAAAATGAAAATAGATCCAGCAATCCCATAACTGGGTGGATATCCAAAGGAAATAAAAATCAGTGTGTGGAAAAGATATCCATCCTCCCATGTTCATTGCAGCAATATTCACAATAGGTAATAGAATAAACCTACATGCCATGAACAGATGAATGGATAAAGAAACTGTGGTGCGCATACACAATTGATACTATCCAGCCTAAAAAAGAAGGAAATCCTGTCATTTATGACAACATGGATGAATTTTAATACTAAGTGAAATAAACTGGACACAGAAATACCAGAGTAATGCAAAGAGCCAAGCAAGAAGCATACATATACAAGTATGCATTGTCTTTCTTCAATGTAAAGTCTAACATAGTTGAACTCATACAAGTAGAATAGAAGGGTGTTGACTAAGGACAGGAGGAAGTGGTTGGGGAGGTGTTGGTCAGATAATACAAAATTTATTCCAGGAGGAATAAATTCAAATTGTATAACATGGTAGCTATACATAATCACAATGTACTGTGTTTTGAAAATTGCCAAGAGAGATTTTGAGTGATCGCCCCACAAAAAAATTCAAAGTATGTGAAGTAATGCACATGTTAAATATCTCAATGAGCCATTTCACATTGGCTACATCTTCCAAAATATCATGTTGTACTTGACAAGTATGAACAATCTTTGTCAATTCAAAGAATAAAATTGTAAAAGATACGAGCAGTAAGTCAAATTGAAATGGAAATACAATCAGGAACAATATTTATAACCTCCAACATCTGCATATCCACTTCCCTCAAACAAAGTTTCCTCAGAAAAATACCCTTTGGAACATTCATAAGCAGGCCTGCTCCTGATGTTTTCGGGCCTGTGTCAGGAGTATATATTGAAGCTTCATAGTATATGGAAATATCTAAAAATTATAAATCAAGCTGATATGCCATTAGATAAAATATGTTCTACCCACTTGTTTTGACAACATATGTTCAAAATTATAAAACTGAAAAATTTCTAAGTAGCTATGGTCTTTATGCGAAGGTGACAAAAATGAGACATGATGTATTTAATTATTATTGTGTTTGTATCTTCTGTGTACAGAGAGAGAGAGAGAGAGAGAGAGAAAGTAAAAACCCATATACACATTTATTTTGACTCAATAGATGCAAAATATTTCTGGAAGGATCAACAAGAGATTGGAAGTTCTTATTGGTAGGCATGGAACCTGGGGATCGGAGGTGATATTGGAGGCAGGGAAACTTATTTTCATGTCCTTTTGTAGTTTGAATATTTCACAGTGTATATATATTGTTTTCAACTATAGCCTGCTCAATGTAAAGCTCTTTTTAAGTTCTAGAATTTGGAAACTGGGACAGTGAGGTAAGACACACTTGGCTCCACAGGGCTCATAAGTGGCAGAGCCAGGGTATGGCTGAGGCTGTTTGACTTCATTTCATTATCTTACATTTTCCAGATACATTGATCTGGTAATTATGTTTGTGAAAGATGACATGATTTAAACATTTATGTTGTTTTTTACAGGTTATGATTTTAAGAAATTTAAAGGGAAGCTGTATAAATCATCTAGAGAATTCCAGCATCTGTGCTTCTCCCAAAGTGTACAGTTCTCGTGGGCTTGTCAACGTGTGATTCCTGAGGAAAAAGATTTATTTTTCTTAAACTCCCAATAATTTAAAATAATTCTCAGTAACAATAATCAAGTGGAAGAGCTTTGTTCTCTTTGCTGCTTTTCTAGATGTTCTACTTGAAGAGAAAATTGTCACATGTCTCATTTTCACATTTTACTCTGATAATCTCCTGGATTGTTGAATCAAACCAAAAGAAATGTTGCTGAATTTTTCTCAAGCAGTTTTGGTTTGCCATGCGTAGGACAACTGGCATTATATACTGAGGTTGAAAATGTGACCACCCCATCACCATGCACTTCTCCTACTTAAATATCCAACAGACGGCACGACAAGAATGTTCATAGAGGCACTGTTCATCACAGTCCCCAAACGTGAAGCCCACGTGTCCATCTCTATTGGAATGAAAAAATAAATGTTGATGAGTTTATACAATGGCACATCAACCCACCATGGAACTTTAGATCTAACGCATACATTCACACTGTGCCCATAGAGAGGGTGCTGCTGGAGGGCAGTCTTCCCATCCTTGACAAGCATCAGAGTTGATTGGCTCACTCTTCACTCCAACATTGGCAAATAGGAAAAACAATACATGAACCAAAGCATCAACAACAAAATCAACAGGAGCCTGTGTAGAGACTTTCCAAACAACATAGAAGATAGAATAAAAGTCTATCTTACAAAACATATTTCTGTAAGAAGCAAGAGAAGTTGAAAAACTTTTCCTTGGTGTTTTTAGCAGGTGCCTAAAAGAATTGGCTCTCTTGGTGACAGAAGCAAGGAATAATAAAAACCACGAGGAAAAAACATGGGTGGCGGCAGAAAAGGAAAGAGAGATGAGAAAGAAGAAAAAACATGCAAAAAGACTAAAAAGTCCAATGACAAAATCTATGTTCATTTGAATACAGTTAAAAGAACAGAAGTATCACAACAGAGAATAAAATTGGTAATATCGTTGACAAATTTGTTAAATCATCCAATATGGTATGGGAAGGAAAGGGCCAACGACAAAAAGGTTAGCCCCAGATGACCAATCCCACAAGCAGTAGAAATTCTGAAAAAGAAGTCAGAAGAAATAAAGTAGGAGCAATAAGAAAAGTTGAATAAAAACATTTCTGAACTAAAATAAATGTCGATATAAAATTTAAAGACTTTATCTTGTCCTAGGAAAACTAGGATCTGGGCAATTTTTTTATTACACCAGTAAGGAAGCAATTGATGTTTTGTTCCTTAAAAAAAAATCTGATCTAAACTAAGTACAGGTTATATTAATTCAGTTTTGAAAAAAAAATGTCAGGAACACAAAATGAGAATTGGGTTAGAGCTTTTGAGGTAGAAGGTGGGAGGGGATGCTGTAGAGAAAGAATGGCAGACCTCTGTAAAGGGCCAGATTAACTATTTCAGCCTTTGCAGCTAAAAATGATCTCCAGTGCAGCTACTCAACTCTGCTATGTTAGGGCGTAAGCAGCAACAGATTGCATAAATGAATGAGCACCACTTGTGTTCCAGTAAAATTTTATTTTCAAAATCAGCAGACTAGATTTGGCCCATGGGCTAACGTTTGCCTATCCCCGCTATATAGTGACAAACTGAAGTTTAAAAATCAATAAGCTCTTTGAAAAAGGATTTAAAGTGGCTCCTTTTAAAGGATATAAATAATGAAACTTCAAATATGTCCTAAAAACAAAACCTTTATCCTTCCTTAGTTTTCTACAACTGAGTTTTGTATTTAATCAGACAAAGCAAAAAGGAAATGTAGTGTCGCCAGAGTCCTAGGCCAGGGGGAATGACACTTCAGTGAGGCCCAATGTACCAGGTCCAGCTACTTGTCCCAAATATCAAGTGGGAAAAGCAGTAGTGAAGTAGGTAGCTATACCAGAAAGACAAGGGACACCAAGTATCCTCAGCCTCATCTTTGGGTTACTGACATAAGCTTCTGTTTTAAACGGGAAGAATTGGGGCAGGGGTAAAAGTTATGCACAATTAAGCCCCCTTGATCAAACTGTGGCCTTGTTGATCATTATCTCAGTTCCTGGTTCTATGAAAAGTCTTTCACTTGAAAGGGCCACCCAGTTTCCATGGTGAAATGATTGCTTCTGTTTAGAAGAACAATCTCTGCTCCCATCATGGGGTAATGGATCCTGCGAAGGGGTGCAGTCTCATGGTGGAGTGATGTACCTGCAAGACTCACTGTTCTTGGCAGGTTTAAGGCAATGACTGAAGACTTCTAGACACCACTCCAGGCTTCTGGAACAGGATATTGTGAAAGCTGACAGTTGACAATCTGTGGAATATGATGTCTCTGCAAATCTTGAAAATACCTTAGTTACTCTTATCTTAGTGCCTTCAGCCTTGAAGAGGGACTAGAGTGGTTAGGTAAATTTAGGGTTAATCAACCTTGAATTACAAGTTTTTAGACAGACACTCCTTAAATGATTAACATGCCTATGTGCAGAGTTGAGCAGGTCTGACCCAAAGTTTAAGGTAGGAAAAGCAGACACAATACAAAAAGGCCAGGATGCCTAGTTTTTACCCTGCTTTTAGTTATCCATTGGGCGTCTGCAGGCTCAGAGTCTGAGCTTTTAGCAAAAGCAGCCTCTAAATCCCTATTAAAATTGGATTTTCATTGGCTAATTGAAGTTTGCTAGGATGGGAAAACCTTTTCCTGGTACCAGTAACCTTCTATTTTAATTGCTTGAGGAAAACATTTGCTATTGAAAATAAAATATCTGTAATGATAAGAAAGACTTATTGATAGCTATGTGATCATGGTTACCAGTATTCTGTAGGGATTTGGGGCCAGACTAGTATAATCAATAGCAATATAAAAATCATATAGAAAATTGTGTGTGTGTGTGTGTGTGTGTGTGTGTAGAAATTCTGAGAAGGTGGAAATTCCTGTATGTGGTGTGTGTTTGTGAATGCATCTTCAAATATATTGAATCCTTGCTGTTGCAGTGGTGTTCTCCTGCAATTCCAGTGATTCAGGAGGCTGAAGCAGGAGGATCACAAGTTCAAGGCCAGCCTTAGTAACTTAGCAACACTCTGTCTCAAAAACTAAAAATGGGTAGTGGATGTAGCTCAGCGGTAGAACACTTCTGAGTTCAAACCCCAGTACCCCCCAAAAAAGGTGAATCCTTGTATGTGGGGGATTATTGTGGTGGTAGTCATAATGGTGGTGCTGGGGATTGAACCCAAGGCGTTTGCACATGCTATGCAAGTGCTCTACTACTGAGCTATATATACTCCTAGCCTCCCTCTGTGCCTTTAAAAAATTTATTGGTCCATAATTGCTAGACTTAATATTAGGATTTATTTTGACATAATTAAAAATGTAGGGAGTACATTTTGCCCCAATTAAGTCCCCAATAGTTACTCTTACCTTCCCCCTCTTCTCTCCCCTGTTCCCTTTTCCTCTATACTACTGATCTATTTATTTAAATTTTTTAAAATTTCAGGTCTTGTGGATAAACATAATGATGAGATTCACTATAATATATTCATATTTATACATTGGAAATCGGGCCAGATTCATTTCATTGTATTTCTCTTATCCTGTTTCTTCTCCTTCTCCCTACACTCCCCTTATACTCCCCTGATCTTTATTTTATTTATTTATTTTTGTGTGGTGCCAAGGATCGAACCCAGTGCCAGGCAAGCACACTACCACTGAGCTACAGCCCCAGTCCACTTTTATTTTGATGAAATCCCCCCTTTCCCTTTTTTCACTCTCCCCTACTAATTTTATACTATAGCTTATGCTTATCAGAGAAGACATCCAACTCTTGATTTTCTGAGTTTGACTTATTTCATTTAGCATTACAGTCTCCAGTTCTATCCATTTACCAGAAAATGACATGATTATTACTGAATAATACTCTATTGTGTATACATATAACATTTTCTTTATCCATTCATCTGTTGAAGATAAACACTGGTTGGTTCCATAGTCTGGATATCGTGAATTACAAGCAGCCCATGACCTGGTCAAACAACAATTAGCGGAGGGCCATATACAACCTTCCGTATCTCCCCGTAATACTCCCATTTTTGTCATTAAAAAGAAATCTGGTAAATGGAGATTACTGCAAGATTTAAGAGCCATTAAAAATGAGATGGTTATTATGGGACCTGCTCAATTGGGGATTCCTCAATTGTCTGCTTTGCCAAAAACCTGGTATGTTTTAGCTATAGATATTAAAGATTTTTTTTTTCAATTCCAGTTCATCCTGAGGATAGTCCATGTTTTGCATTTACTGTCCCTGCGCTGAATCATGAAGATCCTGATCAGAGATATGAATGGAAAGTACTCCCTCAAGGGATGGCTAACAGCCCAACTATGTGTCAAATTTATGTTAACAAAGCAATCCAGCCACTTAGAAATCAAAATCCTGAACTACAAATATTTCACTATATGGATGATGTATTGTTAGCTCACAAAGATAAAAACACATTGCTAGAATGTTATGCCACACTTACAAACTTATTAAAAAATTATAATCTAGAGATAGCAATAGATAAAGTACAATTAAATTTTCCAATTAATTATTTAGGAGTTCTATTATCCTCAACCATGGTCCATCCACCAAAAATTCAAATACAAGTAGATCAACTCAAATCACTTAATGACTTTCAAAAGTTATTAGGACACATAAATTGGATAAGGCCTTATCTAGGCATACCAACAGGAGAGTTGGGACCTTTATTTGATATCCTAAAAGGTCCACCAGATCCAAATTCACCCCGCATGTTAACACCTGAAGCAAGAAAGGCATTAAAAATCATTGAAATATATATGGAAAATATGCATTTGAATAGAATTGATATAAGTTTGCCTTTATTATTTATTGTAATACCAACAAAAAATATTCCTACAGGAGTATTTTGGCAAGAAGATCCATTATTGTGGATACATTTATCTTATTCTCCTAACACTATTCTTACGAGGTATCTTGAGGCTGTAGTTCAATTAATACTCAAAGGAATAAAAGCAGCAAAGGGAGTGTTTGGAATTTCTCCCAATAAAATTATTACTCCATATACTATGGATCAAATTGATGAGTTAGCTAATGAGTTAAATACTTGGGCAATAATTATGTGTAAATCTAATGTTTCATTTGATAATCACTTACCATCTAATCCTTTATTGTCTTTTTGGTCTTTGAATCCTGTAATTTTTCCAAAAATGACAAGAAAAACACTTATCATGAATGCTCCAAATATATTCACTGATGGGTCAAATAATGGTACAGCAACAGTAGTTACCCCTGATCAAACTTTTACATTTTTAGTACCCAAACAATCAGCTCAAAAGGTAGAGCTTAATGCAGTATTACAAGCTTTTGTGATGTTTAAAGATTCTGTATTTAATTTATTTTCTGATAGTCAGTATATAGTTAATGCTATAGTATCCCTTGAAGATGCTGGTAGGATTTCCCCTTCTTCTACTGTTTTCTCTTTGTTTTCCACTATACAAAGTCTAATCTGGGACAGAAAAGATCCATTCTTTATAGGACATATCAGGGCACATACAGGATTGCCTGGAGCCCTTAGTTTGGGCAATGATTTAGCAGGTAAAACTACACATGACATACATATTTTCTCTACACTAGAAGAAGCTACAAATTTTCATAAAAGGTTCCATGTCAATGCTAATACTTTACAAAAAGTGTTTTAAAATAACTAAGGAACAAGCCAGACATATAATAAAACAATGTCAAAATTGTGTGACCTTTTTACCACAAGTTAATCTTGGAGTCAATCCTAGAGGAGTGATACCTAACCATATTTGGCAGATGGACATCACACACTTGCCAGAATTTGGAAAATTAAAATATTTACATGTTACAGTTGATACTTCTTCCGGATTTTTGATGGGCTCCCTTCATGCCAGAGAAAAACTAAAGATATTATAGCTCATTGCTTACAAAATTTTGCCACTGTAGGCGTTCCAAAACAGTTAAAAACAGATAATTCTCGTAGCTATACCTCTACCTCTTTTAAACAATTTTGCTCATCATTTGGCATTACTCACATAACAGGAATTCCATAAAATCCACAAGGACAAGGCATAGTTGAAAGAGCTCATCAAACTATTAAAATGTACTTATTAAAGCAAAAAGAGGGAATTGGAAAGGGGTATATATCCCCCAACGATAAACTTAAAATAACCCTTTTTACTCTAAACTTTTTAAATTTGGATTCATCAGGGCTTAGTGCTGCGAAAAGGCATATGTATCCAAAAAATGTACATAAGCCTAAGGTACTTTGGAAGGATATTTTAACAGGACAATGGAAAGGTCCTGACCCAGTGATTGTCTGGAGTCAGGGTTCTGTTTGTGTTTCCACAGGGAGAATAGCAGCCGATTTGGATTCCAGAGAGACTAACCAAAGCGATTTCTACAGTCCAAAAAGAAGATGATTTGACTCAAATCCATAATAGTTGATATCCAGAGCTCCAGCTTGGCTATTCTTACATCTGCAACAGTGATTCTCCCACACCTGGAGGCTAATGAATAATGAACACCATTAAAGCCTATTTCAAATGTAAAAAACCTTGGGCTTGCTTGTGGGATTACCTTCAGACCCATATGCAAGTTACAGGAAGAAGGATGGGATATCCAAAGAAGAGTCAAATCCAGGTGGTAACCAGGATGCTTTTTTCAATATCTATTTTATTATTGCCTTTTCCCACATCATGAAGTTCTGTTTTATTTTTTGAGCTCATACAGACCTAGGTTAATGTTTTTCTGATCAGTTCTATTTTTTGACTGTGGAGTTTTTAAACATTGCAATGGAGATTTCACCTGTGAAAAGCTACAAGGCCTTTACTATTATGTTATGTGTTGTATGTATTGTGTTATGTGTGCACACTTCTGTTTTGTGTCGTATGTCTGTATGTGCATATGTCATATATCATATATGAGGAGCGCTCATTAAAAAATGGATCCAAATTTTTTTTATTCACGTGATTTAAATGGTTTAATTTAAATTGGGTAAATAGCTGTTGAGGATTGTTTTAATATGTGAACAAAAAGGGAGGTTAACAGATCTGTTTGTTTACTTTCACATTTCCTTTTCATTATATTTAATAATTCTGCTCAGGATAATGTAAATTGTTCAGAAAATTGTTTTCTTAGTGCCTGCTGGAATGTTACATAATTTCTTTTTAGCCATCATTGCCAGAATTCCTATCTTCATCCCGGTGCCAGTGAAGACAAAGATAAAACCAAACTACAGCTTCTTTGATAGCTATCACAGTAAATTGTATAAACTGATGCATCACCTCAACAAGTGATGCTCAGTCAAGTAGTTGATTTACTTTGGGAGGAAATGGACATATTGATGGATTCCTCTGCTTTGAACTGCTTGCAGAACTTGCCTGGACTATGTATCACTTGAATGCATTGTGAACTATCTGTTGGTGCAGCAAATTGTGGTAGTGCTTGTGTATCTTTGCAGATGGTGTAATTGGTGGTACAATTTTTCCAAAAAGCGCCGTCATTTGGCTTGGTGTCATGGCATTTTTCATCCCTCCCTTCTGCTAGTTATGGTCTAAAATTTGGGGGCCAACAGAGGTGAGGCAAAGAACGTCACCCCCCCCACACCGGTGCAAAGGTCTATCCACAAGAATGGCTGTATGATGGACCAGTAGTCAGTGACGGGTAAGATCCAATTGCAGTGGTACCAACCTAAGACAGGAGGCTGACGCCTTGAGGTCAGCTCATCTGATGATGGGTAAGGACCATATGTAGTATTGGACAACCTAACAGGCATGGTCCCTAAGCCACATGCTGTTGTTTAATTAAACAGAAGGGGGAAATGTTGAGGGCCACAGCCAAGTTGGGATGACGCATGGCATTTTTACCAGAAGTAGTGGTTGAGAGGTGACATCAGCGAGCCATTAAGATGATGACTTTTGAGTTCTCATTGAGTTCCGGTTGAGCTCTCGCGGGGATTCCTGAAGAGTTCGTGTTGGTTGGTGAAGTTCTGGTGGTGGGAGTTCCTGTTGGTGTGTGGTGTATTCCTGGAGGAGCGGCGTGGGTGGCGTTCGGGAGAGTTCCCAGGGAGTGTGCTGGTGGAGTTTGGAAATAAAGTTTGTTCCTGCTTGAGTGGCTCGTGATTTGTGCCCAGACAGACTGTGGCAGTGAATTATGCTGCTATAAACATTGATATGGCTGTGTCCCTGTAGTACGCTGATCTTTAGATCTTTTGAATAATATCAAGGAGTTAGATTGCTGGGTCATAGTGATTCTATTCCTAGTGTTTTGAGGAATTTCCATACTGCTTTCCAGAATGGTTGCACTAATTTGCAGTCCCACCAGCAATGTATAAGTATACCTTTTCCCCCACATTCTCACCAACACTTATTATTATATTTGTTTTTTTGATAATTGCCGTTCTAACTGGAGTGAGATGAAATCTTAATGTGGTTTTGATTTGCATTTCTCTAATTACTAGAAATGTTGAAGATTTTTTCCCATGTATTTGTTGACCATTTGTATGTCTTGACTTATTTCACTTAGCATTATATTCTCCAGTTCTATCGATTTATCCAACCATCTTTTGAGACGTGTCAAATTCTTTTGCCCATTTATTTATTGGGTTATTTGCTTTTTTGGTGTTAAGTTTTTTTGAATTCTTTATACATTCTGGATATTTATGCCCAATCTGAGTAAGTCTTCCAAATGTTTCAAAATTAGCAAAAGGTAAAATCCAAAGAACAAGTGTGCAGTGTGAGTGAAGGATCACTTTAGGGTTAGAAATTGTCAGCACAAAATTGTTGGGAATTCCAAACTCCTAGAATACAGAACTCCCAGACAAGTTGTATTAGTGGTTCAATGGGAGCATCAATTATTAACTCTCCCTTCCCTACTCAGTTTTAGACCATTGTAACCACTTGGGGGGCAAAGTTGTGTCCACAAAGAAGACTTGGAGTTCTTTCTGGAGCAAGCTGCACAGGGGATCACAGACCCAGTTACTAGTAACTGGAGAATGCCTGCAGGCACATGAGTGACAGTGAACACCTCTGACTATGCTTACCACTACAGAGCAAAGGCCAACCCAGAATCCTAGCTGTGTAGTAACATAGAAGTTGAGGAAAGTAGACTCTGTACCCAGATTGTCTGGATTGAAAACTTAACCCTGTTTCAATGTGTCAGACACATAATCTCACCACGTCTTAACTTCCTCGCATCTAAAACAATACAACTACAGAATGTACATCAAGGGATTGGTGTGAGGATGTAATTAATTAATTCATGTAAAAGTCTTAGAATAGCACTCAACATAAGGTTAGCACCCAATAAGCACCAGCTAGCTATTTTTATTATGGAACAGATAACAAAAGAGAGGTTGGTGGAACATGTACCAGTTTTTAAGGAAAAATAATCACATATACACATAGGTAGAAAGTGGCCCCATTTTGCTCGTCCCTGTAATCCCAGTGACTTGGAAGTCTGAGGGAGGAGGATTGAAAGTTCAACACTCATTTAACAAGAGCCTACTCAAGTACAACAACAAAAAAATAATTTAAAAAGGGATGAGGATTATCTCAGTGGAAAAGTACCCCTGGGTTCAATTCTCAGTACTACCTGAAGAAAAAGGGAAAGAAGGAGGAGGAGGAGAAGGAGGAGAAGGATGAGGAGGATAAAAGTAGTCCTGTGTGGGAGGAGTTACTTGGCTCAGGTTCTCTGAACTTCCTGTGGAAAGATACAGGTCAAGATTGCTCAGTTGCTATGGTGAAGCACAGGACTATAAGTCTTGACCCTGAGTTCAGATGTCAGCTGCCAGGAGAGGAGAATTATGAGTGCAAAAAGATAATTATAATTGGTTGTCAGTACTTTGTCCTTCAAGACTGTCTGCTTTTAAGAAATTTACTCACAGAAAATCCTTTTGATCATAAAACCTATGATCAAAAAAAAAACCATAAAAACAATAAACATGCTAAGCTAGCTCTGGGTCATTGTTCTTCCAACAGAGGATGGTGTCCCACCTGGTCCCAGCTTTCTCTCTGTGTGTGTCTGTTTGTCTTTTCTAATCCCCCCATCACCCCTTGAGTTAACAGCCATGCAGTGGTGGCAGTCTATTTCACATTATTCTCTAGCCAATCAGATAAATTTCTCCATCTCATTTTGGGAAAAGTAAGAGACAGAGATGTGAATGTGCTGTCATCCTCACCCCCACTCCCTGTCTAATCCAGCATGGAAGGGAGAGGAAAGAATATCCTCTGTTCCATAGAACCTTGAGCTGTCAAGAGCAAGGACTCCTTCTTCACCAGACATCAGAGCAGTAGAAGGAAGCCATAAGGATTATGCAGAAGAATTTCCCAGAAAACTTCTCTATACTCATTGGAGAATGCATCTTTTATTATAAGCATCAAATATTGAGGAAACTGAAGTGGTTCCAGAGCACTTAAAAAATGGTTTTAGGGCTGGGGTTGTGGCTCAGTGGTAGAGCCTTTGCCTAGCGTGCATGAGGTACTGGGTTCAATCCTCAGCACCACATAAAAAAATAAAATAAAATAAAGATATTGTGTCCACCTAAAACTAATAAATAAATATATTTTTTAAAAGCTTAAAAAAATGGTTCTAGGCCCTCATCTCTGGCCAATTAAGATAGACTTTCTACAAGGGGAGCCCAAGCAAGGGTGTTTTTTTTTAAATTGTTTCCAAGTGATTTAATGTGCAAAGTTTAGAGCAGGAGCAGCCTCTCCCAAGGATTTGTCCCTCCCCAAGCATTTACCATTCAGATTTGTCATGGAAGACATGTCCTTAGTCTAATTTTTAATTATCTTTTCTTTTTTTAAACCTAAAAGATTCCAAAAGAAAAATGTGGGAGGATATAGTGGTACAGGGCACAATCAAAACACCTTGCCTCCCCCTGCTACAGCACATATCATACCTGACCATAATTGCCTCGGTCACCATCTCTTCACTGAATGCCTGAGAGGGCCAGCCAGGAGCTGTATCTCTTAAGCTTGCTGTGTCTCTTATTCCCCAGAACCTGGAGCAATTTCTGGCACATGCTAATCCCTCAGGAGGAATGAAATTCTACTTGCAGAATGTTTGGGAAAGCAACCATTGTGTAACTTTAGAGAACATTTATGAGCCTGGGCATGGTGGTACATGCCTGTAATCCCTGCAGCTCAGGAGACTGAGACAGGAGGATCGTGAGTTCAAATCCTGCCTATGCAACTTAGTGAGGATCTAAGTAACTCAGTGAGACCCTGTCTTAGTGGTTAAGCACCCCTTGATTCACTCCCCAGTACCAAAAAAAAAGGAGAACATTTATGATATGTTGGCATTTTATGGCATAAAATGAGTTTCAAGAACAAAGTTGTAATTTATAGTATTCATTTCCAATAAAGACTTAACTATTTGTTATTCAACAGGCAAATTTTATCAAGAAACCAAGTAAGTCATAGTGGGGAAAAGCCTTCTTACAACATCCCAAAAGGAATTTGTTCCATTTACTCATATACAAATAAATTTGGCAATGTGAGAAACTCTAACAGGGACCTTAGAGAAGATGCAGAAATTCCTTTTCACTGTTTATTTATAATAAAGATTAATGACATTATTTTAAAACATAACTATAAAACCAGCTTCCATTTTTGACAGAAGTAAGAGGTCCACTTACTTCACTAAAAAAGGCATACAACTTGACAAAATTTTAGGGAACCAGAGATGGACAATAAATTGAAATCCTCCTAGAGATTCAGGTAAGAACAGCACAAATCTATTCCTTTCCCCCAAATCACACTCAGCTCAGTTAAGAGAATGGTAGTTTTCCAGTGTGGAATTAACAAACACCCATTGCCTCTATTGCTGGAGGGGGAAGAATTGATTTCAGTTGGGGAAGTGTTGAGAAATCTTGTGACTTTACAAAACACAACTAGCAAACTTGGTTAGAAATGAGAAGAGAAGTGGGCAGCGGTGGGCACCTACAGTCCCAATTATTTTGGAGACTAAAGCAGGAGGATCCCTTGAGCCCAGGAGTTCAGGGCCAGCCAGGACCACATAGTAAGACCCTGTCTCTTAAAAAAAAATGAACAAACAAGGGCCACAGATTTGTTAGCCCAAGGATGCAGTCCCAGTTGGGGTAAGCAGAAAACCAGACAGAAATTTAATGGAGAGATCCTGAAAGGGTTGAGGCAGGTTTTCCTCACATCCTCAGAAATACTAAAAATTAACTCAGGAAGGGGAAGGAAAGGAGAAACAGAAGACTAAAAGCAAGTTGAAATAAATAGAAAATAAATAGCAAAATGACACACCTGAATTCAACTTCCATATGCATTAAGTATTAGCAGATTAACCACTCCAAATAAAAGGCACAGACTGTCAAATTGGTTTTTTAAAAGAAGCAAAACCCTATATGATTTACAAGATACAGCTTTAGATATAAAAACAACAAAAAAGTGAAAGTAAATAGATGGAAAAAGATAGTGCAGGAAGGTCTTTAGCATTAGAGTGGCTTTATTAAAGAAAACCTCAAGGCAAGGCACACAACCAGAGGTGAAGGAGGATACTTCATAATGGGATTAAAGGAGAAATGAACAATCTTAACTATATCTGCCCCTAAAAACTGAGCTTTGAAATTGATGAAACAAAACTAACAGAAAGAAATAGACACATCTAAAGTTATAGCTGGAGATTTAATGCCTTCCTCACAAATAATTGATAGATGAGTGAAGACAAGACATTGATAAATTATATAAGATTTGAACAACACCATATACAGTCCCTGACAAAAGGGTACCTCAGATTTTGAATTTGCAACTTTTCCCAGGCTATAATGCTCAGTATGATACTCTCTTCTGATACTAGGCATCAGCCACAACCCCATCAGCCACAAGATCACAAGAGTAAACAACCAACAGTCTACAGTGACCGCGATGGTAAGCTATGATGTTCAGTAGGTTAGGCCCATGGAATGCATCTTCAACTTATGGTATTTTTAATTTATGATGGATTTATTGAGACAACCCCATGAGAACTTGAGGAGAATCCACACACTAACTTCACCTAATACTAATCAGAACACTACACCCAACCACATATGAAATATGTTCTTTTCAAGCATATGTAGAACATTTACCAAGATAGCCCATATTGTGGGGCATAAAATAAATGTCCATAAATTTCAAAGGATTGAAATCTTATGGAATGTGTTCTCTGATATCAGAAATAATTAACTTAGAAATCAGGGGTGGAAATTGTTAAAAAAAAATACCCACACATTTGGAAGTTGTACAACACACTTCTAAATCACTGCTGATAAAAGAATAAATGACAATGGAAAGAAGAAAATACATTGATCTGAATGAATGAGGAAATACATCATCAAGATTTATAGGGTGCAGCAAAAGCAGTACTTAGGGAACAATGTGTAGCTTTTTATACTCAGATTAGAAGGCTTGAAACTAAGTTCTCTAAATTCTCACCTAAGAAAGCTACAAAAAGCAAAGTAAACCCAAAGTAAGTAATAGGAGAGAGAGTTTAAGATAAATAAGAGCAGAAATCAGTGGAACAAAACCTAAAACAATAGAGACAGTTAACAAAGACAAAATTGATTTTTAAAGGGTTAATAAAATTAACCAATTTCTAGCAAGACTGTTTAGAAAGAGAAAAAATATAAATTATGAATATGGAGAATGATGGAGGTGGACTACTACAATGAAAGAAGGCAAGTAGCAGACATGTGGGAACTACAGATCCTAAAGGCATGAAGAGGATAATAAGGGAATATTTTGAAAACTTTATGAGAGTAAGTTTGATAGCTTAGACAAACTGGACAGAGTCCTTGTTAAACAGAATTGACCAAAACAGACAGAAGGATAAATAGATGATCTGAATAACCCCACATTTATTAGGTAAACTGACCTTGTTATCAAGAATCCTTGTTAAAGAAGCCTTTGGGCCAACCTGGTTTCAGTGGTGAATTATATCAAACACTCCAGGAAGAGAGAATACCAATCTTATGCAAACTCTTGAGTAATAAAGAGGAAACACTTCCCAACATGACGTCAAATCTAACAAAAATAAGGAAGTAAAATTTAATCTATAGATCTCATGAATATAGATGCAAAAGTCATTAACAGATGTGACCAAATCAAACCCAGAATTGTATATTAAAGTAAAAAGGGACAATATTTGGGGGCTAAGTGGATTTATTCCAAAGATACCAGGTTGCTACAGCATTCAGAATTTCATTGTAACTCACCATATTAATAGGAAAAAAAGGATAAAAGCATGTGATCTTAATAATTTAAAATTTAAAACCCAGGAATAGAAAGGAACTTCCCTATTCTGACAAAAGCATTTATGAAAATCTAGTGGCGAAATATTGAATGTTCTCCACCCTGAGATTGGGAATAAGCCAAGAATATCCACTTCCACCACACTTTATTCAGTATTGTATTAATGGTTCTAATTGATGCAAAAAATCTGGGAAAAACTAGCATAAAGATTGAAAAAGAACTAGTAACAACACAACTATTTACATGAAACATCCTAAGTAATACCCCTGCACTGAAAACTACAAAGTACTTCTGAGAAAATAAAATGATCTAAATAAATGGAGAATTATGCCATGTTCATATATTAGAAGATTCAATATTATTATGATGTCAATTCTCCCCCAAACTGATCTGTAGATTCAATGCAATCACACTAAAAGTGCTGACAGATGTTTTACTAGTTGATTCTAAAATTTATATTCTAAAGTAAAGGACACAGAAATAGTCAAAATTGTTTTGATAAAGAGCAAAGTTGAGCTGGGCGCAGTGGCTCGGGAAGGTGAGGCAGGAGAATTGCAAGTCCAAAGCCAGCCTCAGCAAAAGCGAGGCACTAAGGAATTAAGTGAGACCCTGTCTAAATAAAGTACAAAATGGGGCTGGGGATGTGCCTCAGGTGAAGTTCAATCCCCAGTACCAAAAAAAAAAAAAAAAGTCCATGCTACATTACTTTAATATTTGTTATAAAGCTTCAGTGATCAAGACAGTGTAATATTGGTACAACAACAGGTAAATAGCTCAATGTCACAGAATAGGAGGTCCAGTTATAGTCCCATGTATGTACAGCTAATTGATTTTTTTACTAAAATGCAAGAGCTATGCAATGTGCAAGGAAAGTCTTTTCAACAAAATTAATATTTTATTAATATAATACTGAATAGAAGTATGTTAGAGGTGATATTATTCTCTTATTCCCAGTCTTAGGGTTGAGGACAGTCAATATTTCACCATTTCATTTTCATAGCTACTTTTGTTAGATTAAGGAAGTTTCTTTCTATCCTTGTTTTAAAAAATTCCTTTTCAATAAATTTCACACTGAAAGAACTGAATAAAGGAAAGAGGGGGAAATGAACCTTGACACTTCATACAGAACCCAAAAATTAATTTGAAGTGGATCTCAGAATTATGTTAAAAGCTTAAGCTATAAAGCTTCTAGAAGAAAACACAGGAGAATGTCTTCATAACTTATTTGCATAGGCCCCAAAAGCACAAGTTGAAGACTGAGAAATACCTGTAGCACCCACCAAAGAGAGGACCATTATGATCAATGTGGGTAGAAGGCCCAACACAAAATTATCTTGGACTTCTAGAATAGGATTTACTTGTGTTCCTCACTTTCCTCAAAAGGAAAACCTTACCATCAGCTACCTGTCTCATCTCCCTTTACAAAGCAAGGAACTGAGACATACAAAGAGAAGATGTTATCCACTAGCTTTTTTTTTTTTTTATAGTGCCAGGGATTGATTGAACCCAGGGCCATGTGCATGCAAAGCAAGCACTCTACCAACAGAGCTATATCCCCAGCCCCTCCACTAGTATTTTTGACCTCAGCAAAATGGCAGAGTAGGCAGCTCCAAACTACCATCCCTCATCTCTCCACAGAAACATTGAAAAACAAGTAGCAACTATAAAATCAACTTTGCTAGAAAACAGGCAGTTGGAAAAACGTCAAAGGTTTTTATCAACCAAGAAAATGCTGAGTCAAGAAAAAGACTGTTTCAAAATAGGAGAGTATTTACTACAATTTTTAAATGGGGGGAAGGAAATTGTAGAAAAGTTTTGTGGCATTTGTACTCTCCCTGGCCCAGCCCTCTTTGGCTCAGCAGCAGTCTTAAAGACTGTGTTCCCAGTCTGGGACCCTAAATCTTCATTCTGGAGGGAGCAGAGGCAGAGCTTATTTGCAAATTATTGGTTTGTTCTAACCTGTCTGGGGGACAACTGCAGGACTGATGAAAGGCATGTAACTGTTTTTCCTAACTTGGAACCCATGTGACAGAGAGGAGGGTAAGTGACAGTCATTGCTCAAAAACACTGTGAACAAAAAACATGCAGTACCTGGGGGTAAAAGATTAAAGTTGAGACATACAATGTATTGCCTAAGGCCTGAGAGGAAAAGCCAGGGAATGAGTTTATTTGGGAAATTAGGACAATTCAAAAGTATCTGAGTGCCCTGGAGAATTGAGAAAATGACATGCATGCCAGGGCAGAATACATGTTCAAAACACACCTGAGAAGACCCCAAACAAGGCTGACCTCTAGTCTCTAGGGAGCCAAGGCACTTATTTTAAACCACCTTCTTTTAAATGACCAAGTGTTAAAGAAGTGCCCCAGCCCACAGCCAATCTACACAAACTAAGAGAAGGGGGCTGGTGTTTATTTCATTTTTTTTTTAATTTAGCCTCTAGTATTGAAGGAAATCTCTGTCAAAACTCTGGCTAAACATAAGCTGAACTTCAACAACCAATAAAAGCAAACTGCGAGGAAGAGGGAGAATCGGACTTTCAGAATCAATACATTATATTTAAGTGTCCAGCTGTGAGTGTCCAGGCTAGTCCAGCACTAGCCTGGAGAGGAAGAGGCTAGGCTACCATGCTCACTGCTCCATAAATATTTTGATTGAAATTGGTAGAAAACTAGATTTTATTCAAAGACAGCTTTGAAGAAAGAAACCTATTGTTTCAAAAATTCTATCTTCTAAATTCCAAAGGTGAGAAGAACTTTTAAAGAAGGGGCAGTGGTAGCAAGTGAGATTGTTGTAGGGACAAATGAGGCAAGGCACCAAAGATAGCAGTTTTATTTGGCTGCAGCCAGGTTCAGAGGGCACAGCTTTTGCTGTAATCAATTAATCCCCTGAACCCTGAGTTCAGGGAATTTCAGAGTTTTATACCCAGCATGTAAGGGGAGGGGCTCAGGAGTTCATAGTCTGCCAAAGTTCACATAAAAGCAGCTTTTTCTTTCACTGCTTTGGGCAAGTTAACTCTTCAAGGACAACACCTGAGAAGGGGAGAGCTTCTTCTCCCCTTTCTTTCCTCCCCCGCCAGCTGTTACCATGGAGCCCACTTGTAACTTATCTTAAAAATGTAGACATCTCTGTGAAACCCCAGCTCAAGGCCAGAGGCCTTGTTTGCACAGTTCTACAAACTACTATACTGGATATGTTTGTGAAAAACTAGTAAGGGGGTGTCCAGCACCTGGAGTGCTGGTATCTTCACGGCCAGTGGCCAAGTAAAACAGGGCTACACAAAAATAGGAAGTTTATCTACATTGAACTCTTTTGCAGAGACTTTTTTGCTGACAGTCCTAAAATCAGCCATGGTGAAGAGGACTTTCCTGTGGAGAAAGGGGGTGCCACTTCAAGATAAAGGGCAGGAAATGTCCATATGCAGAAGTTAGTCTGTGCTGCACAGGCCTGAGGAGGGGCTCTCTCCTCTCTCAGCTTCTTGGCATCCATGGGGCTATGGGGGCTGCCTTTGAGGCTTCATTCTCAGCGGGGGGAGTTGTTTCCAATCGGGAGAACAACTGAATTCAACAACTGAATTGGGAGAACAACAAATTCCCCTGAATTCAGACTGTGTCACAATTTTCAAAAAGCTCACAAAACATACAAAGAAACGACTAGGATCCATTCAAAGGAAAGGCAAACAAACTGACCAAACTGTCCACGAGTCCAGACATTGGACTTAATAGACAAATGCATTAAAACACTGGTCTTCTACACAATAAAAACCTAAAGGAAACCATGAACATGAACTAAAGGAAACCAGGAAAAACCAAAACAAAATGAGAATAACAATAGAGAGAGAGGAATCATAAAAAGAAACCAAGTAGAAATTATGGAGCTTTAAGGTATGATAACTGAAATGAAAGATTCACAAAGGGATTCAGAGCATATTTAAACATGCAGAAAAAAGAATTAACCCATTTGAAGATAGGACAGTTGAAATTATCCATTCTGTGGAGCAAAATGGAACAAGAATGAAGAAAAGTAAGCAAAGACTAAGCTACCTACAGAACACCATCAAATAGATCAATATATGTATTATGGTAATCTCGGAAGGAGAATAGAGAGAGAAAGAAATGAAGAGTTCTTGGATGACTGAAAATTTTCCAAGTTTGATTAAAAATATGAATCTACACATTATGCTAACTGAAATAAGCCAGACACAAATCATAAATATTGTATGATTCTACTCATATGCAATAGCTAGAATAAGCAAATTCAGAGAGATAGAAAATAAATTAGAGTTTATTGGAGACTGGGAAAAAGGAAAAATGGGGAGTTGCTTAGTGAGCAGAATTTCTGTTTGTGCTGATGAAAGGGTTCTGGACATGGTTACTGGTAGTGGTTGCATAACATTATAAATGTAATTAATGTCTCTGAATTCTTTTCTTTAAATGGCTAATTTTGTGTTACACACATTTTATCATAAAATTTCTTTAAAGAGTGATAAATTGTACTTCAAAAAATATATAAACAAAATGTGACTAGCAATTTTAATATGCTTAAATATTTAATTTAATTTACTGAATTCCTTCTCTGGGAGTTAGTGTTATGTCTCATTTAACACAGACAAAATAGGTCTAATTGATAGGCTAATAACTCCAATATTTGCATATGTGACCAGTGTTTAGTTACCTTTCTAGGGACTAGTAATAATTATGAGCTCTTAGGTTATAGGTGTTCCCTGTATGATCCCTGAATTTACATTTTATTCAAGAGTTTCTATGATAATATTATGGAATAAAGAAACCCAATACTTACAACTATTAAGAGAAAATAATTAGCATATTAATATTGCTAGAAAGAGGAATCTGTGTTAGCAGATTCCAGATTTCTGATTTGGTTCCTTTATTCTTCTCATACATTATAGTGATTTGTTAAAAACAAGCAAACAAACATAAAATTCCAAATCACTTCTTAGTTTTTGGATAATCCCATATACATTAAATACCCAATTATCTTTTTGCTATCAAGGTGTAATTTGTCTTCATTGTGACACTTGCTATTGTTATATTTAAATATTTTAAGTTAAAATTTAGAGGCAACTCATTTAATAATAAATTAAAGTTAAATATATACTTCATTTAATGGTGACATGAGCTTCAGGAAGGTTCTCTCAAGAGAATTGTGAGTTGAATTTTTCTTCTTCTCAATAAAAGCAGAATTTTATTAAAGCAGTGCAAAAAAAAACCATATTTAAAAGAATTGCTTAACTGACTGAGCAGATATTAGTGCAATTGGTACAAGGTAAACAAAGAGACAGGTAAAGGTTTCTGCCCTCAAGGAGATTGCATTAATCAGTTTTTCATTACTATAACAAATATCTGAGATAAATGACTTATAAAAAGAAGGGTTTACTTTAGCTCATAGTTTTGGAGGTTCCAATCTATGATCAGTTGGCCTGTTTGCTTTGGGCCTGCCATGAGGCTCCTCATCATGATGGGAGAGTATGGCGTGGAGCAAAAAAGAAATAGGCAGGACCCAGGGTCCTGCTACTGGGGGCATGCCCCCAGTGACCTAAAGACCTCCCACTAGGCCCCACCTCTTAAAGTGTCCACCACCTCCTAATAGTGCCATCCTAGGGACCATGAATTTAACACATGGGCTTTGGGGGAACATTCCAGATCTAAACTATAGCAGAGTTTATAGCTAAGAATGAGAATAAATCACAGATATTACATCCTGCATTCATATATGAGGTGAAAACAAAGTATTCCATTCCAAGATTCTGAAATGGAAGAGACTGGGATTCCAACTGCAACAAGGGTAATTTATGGAACCATGGAGTCTTATAGGGTCTGGAAAAGTGGGAACTCAATTTTAGTGGTCCCTCTTTAACCCTGTTGCTGGAACCTGCCATTTCTGGGAAAGAAAAATTTGTGTCACTCACTGCTTCTATTGTAGTAAAATGGTACCACTCTCAAAGAGAAGTTTCTTGTATACCTTGCTACTACTTCCACCCAAGAACAAAAATGGAGAGGATTCCTCCAAATTGCCTCTTGGGGACCTCTATGCTCTTGCTCTTGTTTCCTGATCACATTCCAGAAGGACGCTAAGAGACTTTGGAAAGACCACCTGAGCAGTTGATAATACCTATTTTCCTCTGGCTCCAGCTGGATTTACACTATAAATGCATCACTATGTTAGCTGGTTCTCTTTTTTAAAAAAAATATTTTTTAGTTATAGATGGATGCAATATCTTTATTTCGTTTATTCCTTTTTATGTGGTGCTGAGGATCGAACCCAGTGCCTCACATGTGCGAGGCAAGCACTCTGCCACTGAGCCACAACAATCCCAGCCCCTGAGCTGGTTCTCTTGATTTTCATATTTTATTTATGTATTTTTATCCCCTATTTATTGATACTTTTTAATAAGAATATTCCCCAGAGGAGGGTACAACATTTCACATTAAGGAAACTCTGTAGGCTTATCAAATCTGCTTTCTGGTTGCTGTAGGAGACAGTTGTAGAATGGAGGCCAGGGACTCCATTTCCTCCTACTTTCTAGCTGCCCTGGAGATGGACTCAGGTCCTCATCTGGGAGTATCAGCAAGCCACTCTTAATAAGTAGAGTGTATTTTCTGGGTATTTTCTTGTTTCAGAACAGAACCATGCCTAATATGAACACTGAAGTCTCACACTAAAGAGACCCAGAAGTTCTGCAGCAGACTCTTGTCTCTGGTCTAAGACCTCACAGCAGATCCAGAGGAAAAGACCCCTTCAGAGACCTGAGGATAGCTCCTTTGCCTCGGAGGGTTCATAACCCATTCTTAGTTCTCTATTTCTGCTGTCAATAATTCACCATTTTTATAAGTGAGATAAGCCCAGGCCCTTGTGAGCCAGGAGAGACTGGAGAGGTGATGAAAGTTATGTGTTTTACGAATGATCCAAGGACTCCTGGCAAGCTGCCCTACCTGAGCTAGGGTTGTGCCCTGGCTGCAGAAATGCCTGTCAGTGCAGAAAGTCTTTCTTTTGTTCCTGGGAATAAAAGTCCTGGGGTGAGTTCTTAACCTTTTCCAGCCTTCCCACCCACTGTGGCTGTGACTATCTGATTTGTAGTTTCTCAGGTGCCTCCAGACCCAGGACAGCCCCATGCTATTGTTCTCCCACCCCAGAGCACACTAGGTAGGCTGCTTCCTCTGGGACCTTATTCCGCAGAATAAATATTTCACTTTTTCCGGGTCCTCACTGTCCAAGGTCCAAGGCTACCTTCCATGCTGTGGAATTTATAATCCAATACTTCCCAGCCCTAGCAGGTTGGGAGGAGGGAAAGGACCTCAGAACTTTCCCTCTTATCCATTCTCCCTGTTCCAGGGCAGGCTTCTGTCCTGGAGTACAGGATTGCCTTGTGAACTGTACCCAGCCCCTTCGTCTCACATCCATCTCCTTGCTCCCCATGTATCTGCCTGCCTTAGTTCTAGTGATTGGCACAGTCATAATTCATTATTCTATTCACTTTCACACAAAATCTCACTGTTCAGGAAAGTGGCTCAGAGGAAGAAGTGTTGAGATCTAGATTCAAATGAACTTTCCTCCAGTGGTTACAGTACAGAGACCCTCAGACACATCAAATGTGCTCCCAAATAGACAAGGCAGACACTTGCAATGTTCCTCCCTTCTGTGTTTTTCAGTGAAGACACAGGAGAAGAAAAAGGAGGGGGACATAATGACAGTAAATACGGTAATCTCTTGGTTTGCTAGCTCAAGTGCTGGACTTGGGACTTAGGAGTGCCAAATGGGGGCCACTTGGAACCTACATTGGACCTGGGCTGAAAGGCAGGCGAGAGACAGTTTAGCTCATTTCTGAGAACCTTTTAGCCTAAGATCAGCACGGGAAGGAGAAGCACTGCCCTTTCTTCAGCAGGAGCCTCAGCCTCTCCCTGTGAGCCCAGAGCCCAGCGTTCCCTCCTGCGAAATGCAAGAGAGGAAGGCAATCCTCCTGTCTGTAACAAGGCAGCTGCTTCAGGTGTGTTGAGCTTTTGCTAGATCCTTCGCTCTCCTGACTGTTCAAAGTGGACCCCAAGGAAGAAGTCAGAGCAAACAGGTTGCAGCCTAGCAGGTATGTTTTTCTTCTTTTCTTTCTCTTCTACAGAGGACCAACTGCTCCATGCCAAAGGTGTGTGGGAACACAAACGGATCTTGCATTTGAGGTCAACATTGTAGCTGTGAATCATGTTGGTCTTGCTGATCTCATTATTTCCAGGTTGGAAAAAAAACATACATGTAGAAAATCACTCAATGGGGCTGGGGATGTGGCTGGGCTGGGGATGTGGCTCAAGCGGTAGCGCGCTCGCCTGGCGTGCGTGCGACCCAGGTTTGATCCTCAGCACCACATACAAACAAAGATGTTGTGTCCGCTGAAAACTAAAAAATAAATATTGAAAAATTATCTCTCTCTCTCTCTCTCTCTCTCTCTCTCTCTCTCTCTCTCTCTCTCTCTCTCACACACACACTCTCTCTTTAAAAAAAAAGAAAAGAAAACCACTCAATGTTGAACCCTGTTGCCCCTGCCCCCTGGGCACATGCTTACCTTCTAAAGAAATAATCACAGTGAAAACCTCAACTTTGCTTGAATTATCATGAGACAAATAAACAGCAAACCCCCTCTTTTTGACAGGGCTGGAGTCCTCTGATCCAGAAAACACTAGTTCCAAAATGTAAGGGGCCAGGAACAACTTTGCCCTAGTTCCTCTTGCCTTGCTGAGTTAGTGTCCGGCAGCACCCCCAGGGGCAAGCCCAGTAACATGACAGTCACAAGGCCTCATCACCTCATTCAGGGGTCCCTCAGAGCCATGCACAGCCCTGTGGCTGAGTTGACTTTGGACCACTGAGTTTCTACCTGAGCTTATAATATAGGAGGACCTTTTCCCAGAGGACCCACTCTTTAATTCAGGTGTTCAGTGCCACCAGGCTCTCCTCCTTCCCCATACCCAGGGGCATTGCATTAAAGTCATTCTGCATCTGGGACTAGTCAGGAGGCCACTGAACCTAATTTGATGAGTCAGCTGTGACACCTCCCTTCTCCATGGATGGCTGTGTGACTGTTGCTGGGAAGGTCAGTGTTCACCACTGAGATGAAAATGTGACTAGATTATCTCCACAGAGAGGAGTGTTTGCTCTCCCACAATATGACCAGAGTCTAAAGTATTCTAAGCAAGGCCTTAGAGGCTATGGCTTATTTAATCAATTGGTTAATAGGGAAGGCGATTTTTCTGTACAAGAAGATACTTTGAAATGTTTTAGTTATATAATACACTTAGTCTAAGCCAGGAATGGGCAAACTATTGCTCACAGGCCAAATCTGACCCTCCCCAACTTTTTTATAAATAAACTTTTATTGTCTGGGCCTGGTGGTGCAGGTTACGCCTGTAACCCCAGCGACTTGGAAGGCTGAGGCAATAGGATCGCTAGTTTGAGGCCAGCCTTAGTGAAACCATCTCCAAATAGGCTGATGGAGTGAGACTCAAATTAAAAAAAAAATAAAAAGGGCTGGTGATGCAGCCCAGTGGTAAAGTGCACCTGGGTTCAAAACCTGGGTATGAAAACAAACAAACAAACAAAAAAAACCCCAAACTTTTATTGGAACACAGCCAGGTTTATTCTTTATGCACTGTGTGTGGCTGCTTTTGCCCTACAACAGCGGAAATGAATAATAGCAAAGGAAACTCTATGGCTCCTTAAGCGCAATATACTGCCTAACTCATCACAGAAAACGCCAACTCCTACTCTAAATGCAATCGACTTGATCCTAAGTTATTATGGAATATTTATAATAGACAACTACAAAAGTGACTAAACTGTTTTTTGTAGATAATCACTTTTTTCTTTTTAGTTATAGATGGACACAATACCTTTATTTTATTTGTTGTTGTTCTTTTTTTTTTTTTTTTAATGTGGTGCCAGTGATCAAACCTGGTGCCTCATGCATGCTAGGCAAGCGCTGTACCCCTGAGCCACAACCCCAGACCCAATAATCACTTTTTAAATTATAAAACAATACATGATTACATGCTCTTTGTAAAATGAAAATGCAGTATAAAACTAAAAATTCTCCTTTGGCCATCCTGCCACTCCTAAGTCCCTGCCCCCAACAAAGCAGCAAGTGTGATGTGTTTAATGCAAGACCTTTTCTTTGCATTTGTATCTACTAATAAATATATTTGGCGTCATATCATTGTCATTCTGCATTTCCTCTCAACATGACTTGGAGACTTACATATCCATGCAGAACTCTTCCTCATTTTATGTCTGTTTATATAACAATTTCCTTTTTTGATAGATGGTTAGGCTTTTTCCAATTTTCCAGATTTACCAATGAGTCTCAGTTTATGTCTGCTTGTTCAACTATGAAAGCGTTTCTCTGGAAGGTACTGGGAAGTTGAACCGCTGCACCGCCGCATATGTGTGGTTCAGTTTTTGATTCTGTCAAGCAGCTCTCTGCAGTGCTTATCCCAAATCGTACTCCACTGGCAGAGGAAGGTAGTTCCTGCTCCTCTACACCCTAAACAATGCTTGCTGATTATTCAACAGTTCATTATTATTTTCCATTTGGATGTGTGAGAATGACAACCCATTATTTTAATATTTTAATTTCCCTGATTATTATGGAGGTTGAGCATTCGTTTCATTTAACTCTTAACCTTTGTATTTTCTTTTCTTGAGTTGTCTGTTCATATCCTTAGCCATTCTTATGTTGGGTTTTCCCACACATTTGTAGGAGTTTTAATATTTATTTTTTATTTTTTGGCGGGGGCAGGGTACCCGGGACTGAATTCAGGGGCACTCAACCACTGAGCCACATCCCCAGCCCTATTTTGTATTTTATTTAGAGACAGGGTCTCACTTGGTTGCTTAATGCCTCACTTTTGCTGAGGCTGGTTTTGAATTTGTGATTCTCCTGCCTCAGCCTCCTGAGCCACTGGGATTACCTGTGTGCGCCACTGCACCCACTTGATATTTATTCTTGATGCTAATCCTTTGAAACATAAATCCACATTTAACATTGTTACTTGTTTTTAAACTTTTGTTTGTATCATATTTTTGCAGAAGTTTCTACCATTGTTGTAGTTGTTGTTATTTTGATGTTGTTGAATCTATCAGTTTTCTCCTTTTGTATTTTATTTCTGAGTCTCATTTAAGAAAGCTTTCTCAGCTTCCAAGATTATGAAGGTATTTTGGCATGCTTTTTTAAAATTATTTTTTTATTTTTTTTAAAACATTTTATCATTTAAAAAATTGTTCTCTGATGGGCTGGGGATGTGGCTCAAGCGGTAGTGCGCTCACCTGGCATGCGTTCGGCCCAGGGTTCCATCCTCAGCATCACATACAAATAAAGATGTTGTGTCCGCCGAAAACTAAAAAATAAATATAAAAAAAATTGTTCTTTGACCCACCTAGAACTTATTTCAATAAATTATTCCAGTAGCATTTATTGAAAAGTTCATCTTTTCCACATTTACTTGAAATGTCACCTGTCTCACGTAGTAAATTCTCACACATTTATTTCTGGATACTCCATACTCTTATATTAATTGCCTCTTCCTGAACCAGTTTCCACTATAGCTTCTGTCTTTTCTAATTGACATTTTTTTTCCTAATATGTAGGAAATCTCTTTGGGTTTTTGATATTTTATCTGGTTATCTTTCTGAATTGACTTTAATAGTTGGTGCTTATCCCAGATCATACTCCCACCCGAAGAAGAAGGGATCCCTTTGGAATTTCTGGATGGACAACTGTATTATCTATGCACAGTGAGAGTTTTGTTCTTTCCTTTCTTAGCTTAATTTTTTTTTCCTTATTGACTTTTTTGTCCCTTGAATACAATGTTGAGCATTAACTCCCGAGGATCATCTTAGGGCTGATGCATACGTTTGCGGGTTGTACAGTGTATGACTGTACGGTTCATAAAACTTAGATGTTGGGCATTATTGTCATGGACCCAATTTTAATCCATTTTTATCTCATACTGTGAACCCATGTTTCCTGGAAACTTTGTGCGGTTCTTTAATGTTGGAGTTGAAACTGCTTCCCTACAGATTTATATTTGCTTTTGCTAGGAGCCTGGGGACATTACCAACTGGAACGATCATAACTTTGGATTTACTGACCACACAAGGAGTATAAATTCTAACTGAAACCTACCTAATAATAGGCTTGTTGTTAGAAATTTTCAAAGAAATTCCCCTCACCCCTATTTTATCCAGAACCAAGTCTGAGAAGCACATGGATTGTTGTGTCTCTTTCTGTGAGAGTCCTATTGAGGATACAGCCTATAGGGTGACCTGATCTTATGCTGAGCTCTTGATCTGACCTCCTCCTCTGCAACATTAGGCCCCAGGCTGTGTCTCCTGTTCTCCCGTTAACACCCAGGCTGCAGGCCTCTAGGAGTCTAGATAGCCCAGGAGGATCTCTGGCTCCCCTTCTAACTTCCCTGGCTTAGCTTATCTTATACATTTTGGCCTTTCTAGACCTCCTTTACTTTCCTATCAGCTCAGTCATGAAGTAAAAACAATATTTAAAACAACTCTCTGGTATTTTTAGGAGTGCTGTATCAGTGCTGTATCTCTAAACACTTTCTCCATCTTAGTCCCAGGAATAAAATCTCTATTTTTAACTCTAATGAAGCTTATTCTAATGTTTTTATAATAAGATGTATAGTAAAACTTTTTTTTTTAGTAAGTCGTGATTCATTTTTATTTCTTTTTTTTTATTGGTTGTTCAAAACATTACATAGTTCTTGATATATCATATTTCACACTTTGATTCAAGTGGGTTATGAACTCCCATTTTTACCCTGTATACAGATTGCAGAGTCACATCAGTTACACTTACATTGATTTACATATTGACATACTCATGTCTGTTGTATTCTGCTGCCTTTCCTATCCTCTACTATCCCCCCTCCCCTCCCCTCCCCTCCCCTCCCCTCCCCTCCCCTCCCCTCCCCTCTTCTCTCTCTACCCCCTCTACTGTAATTCATTTCCCCCCATTGTATTATTTTTCCCTTTCCCCTCACTTCCTCTTGTATGTAATTTTGTATAACCCTAAGGGTCTCCTTCCATTTCCAAGCAATTTCCCTTCTCTCTCCCTGTCCCTCCCACCTCTCATCCCTGTTTAATGTTATTCATCTTCTCATGCTCTTCTTCCCTACTCTGTTCTTAGTTACTCTCCTTATATCAAAGAAGACATTTGGTATTTGTTTTTTAGGGATTGGCTAGCTTCACTTAGCATAATCTGCTCTAATGCCATCCATTTCCCTCCAAATTCTATAATTTTGTCATTTCTTAATGCAGAGTAATACTCCATTGTGTATAAATGACACATTTTTTTTATCCATTCGTCTATTGAAGGGCATCTAGGTTGCTTCCACAGTCTTGCTATTGTGAATTGTACTGCTATGAACATCGATATAGCAGTGTCCCTGTAGCATGCTGTTTTTAGGTCTTTAGGGAATAGACCCAGAAGGGGAATAGCTGGATCAAATGGTGGTTCCATTCCCAGCTTTCCAAGAAATCTCCATACTGCTTTCCAAATTGGTTGCACCAATTTGCAGTCCCACCAACAATGTACAAGTGTACCCTTTTCCCCACATCCTCGCCAGCACTTGTTGTTGTTTGACTTCATAATGGCTGCCAATCTTACTGGAGTGAGATGATATCTTAGGGTGGTTTTGATTTGCATTTCTCTGACTGCTAGAGATGGTGAGCATTTTTTCATGTACTTGTTGATTGATTGTATGTCCTCCTCTGAGAAGTGTCTGTTTAGGTCCTTGGCCCATTTGTTGATTGGGTTATTTGTTATCTTATTGTCTAATTTTTTGAGTTCTTTATATACTCTGGATATTAGGGCTCTATCTGAAGTGTGAGGAGTAAAGATTTGTTCCCATGATGTAGGCTCCCTATTTACCTCTCTTATTGTTTCTTTTGCTGAGAAAAAACTTTTTAGTTTGAGCAAGTCCCATTTGTTGATTCTTGTTATTAATTCTTGTGCTATGGGTGTCCTACTGAGGAATTTGGAGCCCGACCCCACAGTGTGTAGGTCGTAGCCAACTTTTTCTTCTATCAGATGCCTTGTCTCTGGTTTGATATCAAGCTCCTTGATCCATTTTGAGTTAACTTTTGTGCATGGCGAGAGAAAGGGATTCAGTTTCATTTTGTTGCATATGGATTTCCAGTTTTCCCAGCACCATTTGTTGAAGATGCTATCCTTCCTCCATTGCATGCTTTTAGCCCCTTTATCAAATATAAGATAGTTGTAACTTTGTGGATTAGTCTCTGTGTCCTCTATTCTATACCATTGGTCCACCCGCCTGTTTTGGTACCAGTAGCATGCTGTTTATTACTATTGCTCTGTAGTATAGTTTGAAGTCTGGTATCGCTATACCACCTGATTCACACTTCCTGCTTAGCATTGTTTTTGCTATTCTGGGTCTTTTATTTTTCCATATGAATTTCATGATTGCTTTCTCTATTTCTACAAGAAATGCCATTGGGATTTTGATTGGCATTGCATTAAACCTATAGAGAACTTTTGGTAATATCGCCATTTTGATGATGTTAGTTCTGCCTATCCATGAACAGGGTATATTTTTCCATCTTCTAAGATCTTCTTCAATTTCTCTCTTTAGGGTTCTGTAGTTTTCATTGTATAAGTCTTTTACCTCTTTTGTTAGGTTGATTCCCAAGTATTTTATTGTTTTTGAGGATATTGTGAATGGAGTGGTTGTCCTCATTTCCATTTCAGAGGGTTTGTCGCTGATATACAGGAATGCCTTTGATTTATGCGTGTTGATTTTATATCCTGCCACTTTGCTGAATTCATTTATTAGCTCTAATAGTTTCTTTGTAGACCCTTTTGGGTCTGCTAGGTATAGAATCATGTCATCTGCAAATAGTGATAATTTAAGTTCTTCTTTTCCTATTTTTATGCCTTTAATTTCTTTCATCTGTCTAATTGCTCTGGCCAGTGTTTCGAGAACTATGTTGAACAGAAGTGGTGAGAGAGGGCATCCCTGTCTTGTTCCAGATTTTAGAGGGAATGCCTTTAACTTTTCTCCATTCAGAATGATGCTAGCCTGGGGCTTAGCGTAGATTGCTTTTACAATGTTGAGGTATGTTCCTGTTATCCCTATTTTTTCGAGAGTTTTGAACAAAAAGGGATGCTGTACTTTGTCGAATGCTTTTTCTGAATCTATCGAGATGATCATATGGTTCTTATTTTTAAGTCTATTGATGTGGTGGATAACATTTATTAATTTCCGTATATTGAACCAGCCTTGCATCCCAGGGATGAATCCTACTTGATCATGGTGTACAATTTTTTTGATATGATTTTGTATTCGATTCGCCAGAATTTTATTGAGGATTTTTGCGTCTAGGTTCATTAGAGATATAGGTCTGTAGTTTTCTTTCTTTGAGGTATCTTTGTCTGGTTTAGGAATCAGTGTGATGTTGGCCTCGTAGAATGAATTTGGAAGTTCTCCCTCTTTTTCTATTTCCTGAAATAGCTTGAAAAGTATTGGTATTAGTTCCTCTTTAAAGGTTTTGTAAAACTCTGCTGTATACCCATCCGGTCCTGGGCTTTTCTTAGTTGGTAATCTTTTGATGGTTTCTTCTATTTCCTCAATTGATATTGGTCTGTTTAGGTTGTCTATATCCTCCTGTCTCAATCTGGGCAGATCATATGACTTAAGAAATTTATCGATGCCTTCACTATCTTCTATTTTATTGGAGTATAAGGATTCAAAATAATTTCTGATTATCTTCTGTATTTCTGAAGTGTCTGTTGTGATATTGCCTTTTTCATCCTGTATGCTAGTAATTTGAGTTCTCTCTCTTCTTCTCTTTGTTAGCATGGCTAAGGGTCTGTCGATCTTATTTATTTTTTCAAAGAACCAACTTTTAGTTTTATCAATTTTTTCAATTGTTTCTTTTGTTTTGATTTCATTAATTTCAGCTCTGATTTTAATTATTTCTTGCCTTCTACTTCTTTTGCTGTTATTTTGCTCTTCTTTTTCTAGGATTTTGAGATGAAGTATGAGATCGTTTATTTGTTGGTTTTTTCTTTTTTTAAGGAATGAACTCCATGCAATGAATTTTCCTCTTAGAACTGCTTTCAATGTGTCCCATAGATTCCGATATGTTGTGTCTGTGTTTTCATTTATCTCTAAGAATTTTTTAATTTCCTCCTTGATGTCTTCTATAACCCATTGATCATTCAGTAACCTATTGTTCATTCTCCAAGTGATGCATGATTTTTCCTTCCTTCTTTTATCGTTGATTTTCAGTTTCATTCCATTATGGTCAGATAAGATGCATGGTATTATCTCTACTCCTTTATATTGTCTAAGAGTTGCCCTGTGACATAATATATGATCTATTTTTGAGAAGGATCCATGTGCTGCTGAGAAAAAAGTGTAACTGCTTGATGTTGGGTGGTATATTCTATATATGTCAATTAAGTCTAGGTTGTTAATTGTGTTATTGAGTTCTATAGTTTCCTTATTCAACTTTTGTTTGGAAGATCTGTCCAGTGGTGAGAGAGGTGTGTTGAAGTCTCCCATGATTATTGTATGGTGGTCTATTAGACTCTTGAACTTGAGAAGAGTTTGTTTGATGAACATAGCTACACCATTGTTTGGGGCATATATATTTATGATTGTTATGTCTTGTTGGTGTATGGTTCCCTTGAGCAGTATGTAGTGTCCCTCTTTATCCCTTTTGATTAACTTTGGCTTGAAATCTATTTTATTTGATATGAGTATGGACACTCCTGCTTGTTTCCGAAGTCCATATGAGTGATATGATTTTTCCCAGTCTATGTATGTCTTTTCCTATCAAATGCGTCTCCTGTAGGCAGCATATTGTTGGGTCATGTTTTGTGATCCATTCTACTAGCCTGTGTCTCTTAATTGGTGAGTTTAAGCCATTAACATTTAGGGTTATTATTGAGATATGGGTTATCCTTCCAGCCATATTTGTTTATTTATGTTACTGAATATGGTTTGTTTTCCTCTTTGATTATTTTCCCCCCTTTACTGTCCTACCTCCCACTGTTGGTTTTCATTGTTATTTTCCATTTCCTCTTCCTGTAATGTTTTGCTGAGGATTTTTTGGAGAAATGGTTTTCTAGCTGTAAATTCTTTTAACTTTTGTTTATCGTGGAGGTTTTAATTTCATCTTCCATCTTGAAGCTCAATTTTGCTGGATACACAATTCTTGGTTGGAACCCATTTTCTTTCAGTGTTTGAAATATGTTATTCCAGGATCTTCTAGCTTTCAAAGTCTGTGTTGAGAGATCAGCTGTTATCCTGATTGGTTTACCCCTAAATGTAATCTGCTTCCTTTCTCTTGTAGCTTTTAAAATTCTCTCCTTATTCTGTATGTTGGGCATCTTCATTGTAATGTGTCTAGGTGTGGATCTCTTATGATTATGCACATTCGGCGTCCTGTAGGCTTCTAGGATTTGGGATTCTGTCTCATTCTTCAAGTCTGGGAAGTTTTCTCGTATTATTTCATTGAATAGATTGTTTATTCCTTTGGTATGGACCTCCATGCCTTCCTGTATCCCAATGACTCTTAAGTTTGGTCTCTTTATGTTATCCCATATCTCTTGGATGTTCTGCTCATGGTTTCTTAACTGTCTTGCTGAGCTGTCTATGTTCTTTTCAAGTTGAAATACTTTGTCTTCATTGTCTGACGTTCTATCTTCTAAGTGTTCTACTCTGCTGGTAGTATTCTCAATTGAGTTTTTAAGTTGGTTTATTGCTTCCTGCCTTTCTAGAATTTCTGTTTGTTTGTTTTTTATAGCTTCTATCTCCCTGTATAGTTGATCTTTTGCTTCCTGGATTTGTTTATGTATTTCATTGTTGAAGAGATCTTTCATTGTCTGATTTTGCTATCTAATGTCTTCCTTGAGACTCCAGATCATCTGAAGCATGTATCTCCTGAATTCTTTATCTGACATTCCATCTGCTGCAGATATTACCTCTTCTAACGTTGAGTTTACCTGCATTGCTTGTGGTCCTCTCTTTCCTTGTCTCTTCATAGTGTTCGCGTTTCTTTCTGCTTACTGAGACTGTTGTGTTGTTGAATTTTCCCCCTATATATTTGTATTACTCTTGTATAGTTGCAAAGTCTCCTGCGCAGGCACGGGCAGGGGCTCTGTTCCTCCTCCAATTGGGGCACTGTGTCTACCACATCGGCAGGCCGCTGGGCCTGTTCTGCTGGTTGGTAGCAGGTGCGCCTACCTTGCAGGCGCGTGGGGGCAGCTCTGCCACTCCCAGGTTGCTGGGCCTGACCTGCTGGTGGGTTGCAGGTCCGGCTACCTTGCAGGCGCGGGGGGAGGGCGCACACCTATTTGTATTTAGACAGTTACGCGAAATGGAGGACGTAATGCTTGGGGATGAAAGTTGGGGGGGAAGGGGAAGGTAGGTGCTCTTGAAAAGAAAGAAGGAGAGGGAGATAGATAGCATAGAGGAGAATGGAAAGAGCAGTAAAACTTGGAAGGGGAGAGGGAGAGGAAAAAGGGAGAGAAAAAATTAAAATGAAATAGGAAATAAAATTAGGTCTTAGAGATCCATTTTCTTCTCTTCCCGTAGGCAAAGCTGTGCCCTCTGGGCTGAGTTTTGCCCTCAATGTGTCAACAGCAATCCCTGTAAGGCGGTTCCTGGGAGTCTCTCAATCCTGTTGTTCCAGAGCCGTTTCACTTCTACGGCCCCTCCTCCCCTTCCTCCTGCCAGCCAGCCAGGTCCTGCTCACCGGAGGCAGTTCCCCAAGGATTTGGTTACACTTTCAGCCCCACCGAGTGCTCTATTTTCCTAACTACTGAGCACTCTCGCTGTCATTCATCTAAGCCCCAGTGCTGTGGAGCTGTAGTCTGGGAGTCAATTGTTTAATTTTTCCGGACCCCTTTGGTGGGCACACCTTCGGAGTCTGGCAGCTAAGACCATTGGTGTCGCTGCTGGTGGTAATAGGAGTTGGGGGTCGAGGATCCCCTCTACTTCCCTCAGCCCCTACAGTCACAACCACACCGCTGGCGGTAGGAGGAGTTGGGGGTCTGGAGTGTCCTCTGTTTCCCTCCGTCCCTACTGTCACACCCTCTCAGTTCTGTGGCTGGGGGAGTTGGGGATGGGGAGTCTTCTCTGCTTCCCTCTGCCCCTACAGTCACGCCCTCGTCACTGGCAGTAGGGGGAGTTGGAGGTCGAGAGTCCTTTGGCCCTTACGGTCACGCCCACGGAGAGATTTTGAAGTTTCCCGGTTGTTTGTATCTGGTGTGGGTGGGAGTCACACACCTGCTAAAGTAGATTCCGCTGGGAAGGAATCTCTTTGGCCGAACTTTGGTGACTTCCCCTCTCTGCTATGGCGGGCCCCTGGCTCCTTGCCGGAGTGTCTGAAGGGAGGGGTGGAACTGGCTTGTCTCTGGTCTGACACAATCTCTGGTTTTAGTTCCCAGTTCGCTATTTTGTAAAGGGTTGGTTAGATTCCCTTCACGCTGTCTGGGGGGGGGGGGAGCCTTCGCCGGGTGGGCGTGGCTGTTAGTAGAGCCCGGAGGGCACGGGCTGTCTGCTGGGCCCAGCGGGGACACTTCTCGCTGCGCCGGGCCGCCGCCACGTGGCTAAGATCCGGGCGGGTGGAGTGGCCGTTCGCTGAGCGAGAACGGGGCCTTCCGGGACAGCGAGATGGCGGGTGCCGTCTGCGGGTTCGGGGGGACCGTGCCACTTGGGGCCTCCGGCCGCTTTCTGAAGCGGCTGGTGGCTGCGGGACTAGACCTCCGCGCCCGCGTGACCGGCCAAGATCCACTTGTCTGAGACAAACTGACACTTCTAATAAACCTACCAATTCCCGGCAGGTCCCCTCTTCACGGAATTTTGCTAGAAGTTCCTCAGTAGGTAGACTGCCGCTGTTCCAATGGGTCTTTCTGATCCCGTTAATGTGGAGACATTGGAATCGCTGCTTCCTCGCCGGCGGCCATGTTGGATCCCCCCAAGTTGTGTCAGTAAAACTTTTTGTTAACTATTCTGTGTCAAGTTAATGAAATTCTCTTCTATTCCTTCTTACTAACCAAGAGTTTTCAAATCATGAATAGGTATTGAGTTTTATTAAATAATTTTCAGCATCTATTAATTTCCTCATCTTATTTTTGAATGGGAGAAAAAGAATCGTTTTTTCCCTTCAACCCTCTTGAGATTGTGCTGGGAGAGTCCAATAAGATGACAGATTAACAAGAGAAAAACAAGCAAATTTATAAACATGTAGTGTCTATGACACAGGAAGAAAGCAACTCTCTCTGGAAAGTGATGCTCAAAGCAGTAGCTAGGAACTCTGCCTTAATATTTCAGCAAGGAACAGTGACATCTTAGAATAACAACAAGACAAAGGAGCGAACAGTTTCAGGCTTCCAATGATGGGAAAACTGTGGGAAGGAGTGAAGTCTGTTCCCATATTCCTTTTGCCCTATTTGTGTGTCAGAAGTGCTAAGAAGTGTTCTCCAGTAAAGGAGGACTTAAATTCTATCTGTAGGATGGAAAATGGGGAAGGAAGGGAGAAAGACCTTTTGTCTTAGTAATTGTCCTGTTTTTAGGCAAACTGAGCGAAGCAGAACATCTCCCTTAGTTTTAATTGTCTTCAGTCCAACAATCTTCAACATTTTGGGGAGACATGTTTTGGTTTCTTCAATTTTCAATGTGAATGGACTCTTAGATAGCTCATCCAGGTGTGATGGAATCAGAGATAACCAAATAGCCATTAAGACCCTTGGAAGGCATCACACATGATTTTCCCATTAAAAAGAGCAATGATTCAGGGAATAGAAACAACATGAATTCAAATCCTTAATGTGGTTGCCATGCTGTGAATGCTGAGCCATCAAAGTCAGGTGTAGGATGTGCAGCCCCAAATTCCTCATCTCGAAGTCCTGCCACACCCTGCTCAATTGGGAATAAGACTTGCTCTGCCTCACAAGCACCTCCATGCAAAATCATGACTTCAAAATCATTTTATAAACAACAAAGCTTGTGTAAATGTGAGTTAATGAATTTACCAATCTTCTCCCTTTATTGGACAAAACTAACAGTTTTCAAAGCTTCACTTGTCAACCGCTTAGAAATTCAATGTTTTTACATAGTTTGGTCTTGACCTCCTTTTTTTGTCTTCGTTACACACATTGGGGCATGTCGAGTCCTTCTAGGTGTGATTGAAGGAGACTGGGAAGAGATCATTGCTACCCAATGCCTGCTCATCCACCACCACTCCTTCTGAACATCTGCTGAACATTGGAATAACACTGAGTCTCCAACTAAAAATTGGAGAAAGAGACATAACCAGATCTCTTAAGTAATACATAAAAAAATTCTTCCAGGTCATTATGAATTCCAAACAAGAAGCCAAACTATAGTCTTTTTTTTTTAAAGAGAGAGTGAGAGAGGAGAGAGAGAGAGAGAATTTTTAATATTTATTTTTCAGTTTTTGGCGGACACAACATCTTTGTTGGTATGTGGTGCTGAGGATCGAACCCGGGCCGCACGCATGCCAGACGAGCGCACTACCGCCTGAGCCACATTCCCAGCCCCAAACTATAGTCTTTAATAGTAGTCCACAGCACTGGTAAGAGATTGACAGTTAAATCAGAAGCCACTGTGTCCTGTTAAATATTGGGAAGGGGTACAGGGTGTACTTTTGAATGGATGCCAGTTCTCATCTCTGATCTAGATGGAGTAACAAGCCTTCTGACTTCCTGATGCCCAAGTCCCAGGAAGGCCAACTTTCACTTAGAGCCACCTGATCACAGCAGCTGACCTCTTCTATTTGATTTCATAAACTGTGATTTTTGCTCTCTATGTTTCCTCTGGAGGCCTGCCCCATGCCAGGGCAAGAAGGAGGAGAGTTTTGTTCACAATACTTGAACCGTTTCAAAAGAATTTTAAATATGTGGATGAATTTCATGATGATGATAGTAATCAGAATAAAGGGAAAAAAAGAAAAAAGATTCCATCCCTGCCTTCATAAACTTGGTCTTGTCTCAGAGCCCTAATTTCCTCATTTGTAAAAGAGATAAAAAGTCCTGCACTGCCCTGTCCAACCAGGAATAAACTCTCTGCTCTGTCTGCCTCAAAGGCATCTCTATGTAAAGTCATGATTTTGAAATCACTTTGTAAACAACAAAACCTATGTCAATGTGAGGTAATGAATTTACCAACCTCCTTTCATTGGACAAAGCCAACGGTTTCATACGCTGCACTTGTCAACTTCCTAGATATTCAGTGTTCTTACATTGTTTTCCCTCTACTTGCTTTTTTTCCCCTTTCTCCCTTTTTACATTCTGGCCAGTTCTGCAATTTATATCTACATATATATGTGCGTGCGGTATCTATATATCTGCACCCTCCAACACATATAATCCTGCTGCTTCCAATAGTTTCTGTCCCTACGATCTTGTTTCTTTCCATTTCCTCCTTTCTCTAGACTCTGTTGCTTCAACCCCAAGTTGCCTACTCTTCCTTTCCCATAATCTCAGTGAGCTGGCTTCAAAGCTTTGAGAGGTGACTCATTTGAAGAATAAATATACCTGCATGTCCTCCCCACACCTTTTCTTGGGAAGGGATTGACTCACCACCAAATGTATATTGACTTTATAAACAACAGTTTATGATGTGAGTCATCTCACATGTCTGCTCGATTATTTCCTCTATCTTCTAGAATCAGGAAAATGTTCTTTTTTAAAACAAAATTTATTTTATTTTTTATTGTTTCTTTTCAGTATTCTCCTCTCCTCATTTTTGGGTAGCTTGTTTTCTGTCTGGTTAGTTGGATTTCTTAGGTGCTTGGTACTCCAAGTGTGAACCGCAGACTTGGCACCATCAGCATCACTGAGAGCTTGTCAGAAATTCAGAGCCTAGGACCTCCAGACCTGCCAGATGGCCATGTGCATTTGAAGAAATTCCCCAGGGGATGTGCAGGCATAGTAAAGCTGGAGAATCACTCTCTTGGAATATAAGCCCAGGCTCTAGGTTACCTTGAACGGTGGGAATTGCAAAGCAGACATGGGAAAGAGGAAAAGTAAAAATCTCAACTGTGCAGTCCCCAGACGCACAGGGTTCAAACATCATTCAAAGCTTAGATTGTTCAGGATCAAATGTGGCTTCATCAACATGGCTCTCTTTGTATTCCTTTATGTGGTGCTTTTAACTCCTCTGGCTGCTGTCCATTTCCTTTCTGTTGCATCTCTTCCTCATAGCTTCTGCTTCCACGCAGCTGTCCTGGCCTCATGGCTTTCCTGTCCTACCTTCTCTCTAAGTGTATTCTGGCCGCCATGTTCAAGGCAAGACTGAGATTGTAGATACTCAAACCAGGCTTATTTTTTGGTTTCCCTTCTTTAAGTATTTGATCAACATTTATTTGGGGATTTAAAAAATAATAATATTTTTTAGTTGTAGAGGGACACACAATATATTTGTTTATTAAATTTTTTTTATGTGGTGCTTAGGATCGAACCAGTGCCTCACATATGCTAGGCAAACATTTTGCCACTGAGTTATAGCCTCAGCCCCTATTTAGAGATTTTAAAAAATTAAAATGGTGGTAAATTACACATAAAATTTTACCACCTTAACCATTTTCAAATGTACTGGGTGCTGTAATGTTAAGAATATTTACATTGCTCTGCAACAAATCTCCAGACCTTTCCCATTTGATAAGATTGAAATTCTATACCCATTAAACAACTCCTCATTTTCCTTCCCTCTGCCATTGACCATTCTACTTTCTGTGTCTGTGAGTTGACCTCTCATGTGTAAAATAATACTTTGTCTTTTTGTGGTTGGCTTGTTTCATTTAGTATTAGGTCCTCAAGGTTCATCTGCTATAGCCTATTACAGAATTTACTTCCTTTCCAAAACTAAATAATATTCCATTATATGTATGCACCATATTTTGTTTATTCATTCATCTGTTGGTGGATATTTGGGTTGCTTTCATCTTTTGGCTATTGTAAATGATGCACCTGTGAATGTGGGTGTACTAATATCTCTTTAAGACGCTGATTTCAAATTTTTAAAATATGCATACCCAGAGTGATTGCTGGATCATATGGTAATTCTACTTTTAATTCTTTTAGGAACTATTATGCCATTTTAATAGTGGTCACAACATTTTACATTCCCATGAACAGAGCACAAATGTTCCGATTTCTCCATATCATTGTCAACACCTTTTATCTTCTGTTTTCGTGACAGAGCCATTCTAATGAATGTAAAGTGATACTTCACGGTGGTTTTGCTTTGTGTTTCCTTGATGATTAGTGACATCGAACAACTTTTCAGGTGCTGTTTGGCAAATGATGTCTTTTTAATAAAAAATATGTACCATGTTTTTTATGGTCAAAATACGTGATTTATTTTGTGTAATTTTCCAAATCCAGCAACTTCTTAGAAGATATGATTAAGTGTTTAGATAATAAAATAGTCCACTCATTCTCTGCAAACAGCCCTACACCACACACTGTTCTGTCCCTGGGTCTGTCTTCTGATTTCAATGAGTTGTCATTAGGTTTGGTGATTGGCAGGGGTGACCCTGTGTGACAGTCAGAGAAGTGCCCTAAACACTCTGGAGTCTAGTCTGCACTGTCGAGGAGTATCTCTGCCTTACAGTGATGGCTGCTTTAGTACGAAAGCAAACAACTTGTGGATCTCATTTCTGATTTGTTCCAGCAATGTTTTAGTGTCTTTGAATATGGCAGTGGCTAGGCAGCAGTCCAGCCAGCCAGCACTTTAGTTTGGCTCTCTCTATATGCATCTGACATTGAGACTCCCTGGGAGATGATCTGAATGGGTTACTGGATCACTTGTCCTTGGGAGAGATCAATGTGCCATCCCTCTTGGGCCCCGGGATGCCTATGGATCTTTTCTTCGGGTGCCTGATCCAATCAGGGGCCCCTTTGATGAAAGTAGGGAGCAGGTCAACTATACAGCAGTGTCCTCTGTCAAGTTCAGGCTGAGCATGTTTCTGAGTCTCCTGGACAGGGACAGAAACAGAAGGCTGGGGACACTCAGAGGTAACACCATATGTGCCCTCAGGCAATTGCCTCACAAACTTTGACAGCTAATCTGACACACCCCTCTTCTGCTGGCAGAGGAGAGGAAGCCCCACCCTAGTCTATACAAGTTTTCCTGATCCCTGTCCTAGAAAGAGCTTTTCGATTGACCTCTTACCCAAATCGCAGGTCTCACTTTTACTCCCATCCTGTGGCCCACCCCTCTCTTCTTGTCATTGTGCACTCTTCCCCCTTCAGAGTTGCCTGGTGACTAGGGAGGCTGAGGCAGAGGATCCCAAGTTTGAGACCAGCCTCATCAACTTAGCAAGGCCCTAGCATCTTAGCAAGAATATGTCTCAAAATAAAAGCAGCTGGAGATGTGGCTCAGTGGTTAAGCAACCTTGAGTCCAATCCCTGGTATTCAAAAAAAAAAAGCAGAATATGTGTAGCAGGGAGGAGGGCAGGGTCCCCTGCAGGCCATGCGGTCCCACTATCCCTGTCAATGGAGGCTTTCTCTGGAGGCTCCAGGTGAGAATCAGCTTCCTTGCCTTTTCCAGCCTTTAGATGTCCTTGGCTTCCATGGTTCATGGCCCTTTTTTATATTTTCAGAGCCAATAGCTTATCGTGTGACCCCCTTTTCATGTCACGTCTCTTTTTCTGAACAAACCCAGAAAAGTTTCTCTGATTTTAAGATTGACAGGAGTAGTTTGAGTTTCCCTGGGCACTTCAGGGTACTCTCCCATCTCCAGGTTTGTACCCTCATCACATCTGCAAAGACCCTTTTCCTATACAAGGAAACACATTCACATGATGGGAGGGTTAGGAGGTTTTATGATCTTGGGGGATCATTATTCTGCCAACCACAAGGACACAACAAGGAACAGTATAGAGCCATGCCGTGCAAATAACTAACTATAATATTATGCTATTTTTCATGATTTTGTTTGTTACTGGTCCTTTTAAATATTTATGACTTATCATGATTTATTTTCTCATTCGTTCTCACAAATACATATTCTCTTCGACCCCTCATTTTGCATTTGCAATTGTGAATTCTGTGTCTCCAGGAGAACTCCTCAGATTGGTAAGCTTTATACCCTACATCAGCAGGGGACCTCTTCTGGCTTATTGACTAAACGGAGCACCCAGTGAAATTTCTCTTGCAAACACCACTGGTGAGGGAGTTGGCTTCCGACTGGGGTTGAGTCAGCACACAGGCCAGCAAGTGAGCCAGGGAAGGGCAGAAGTGGAGACTACTTTGGTCTCAGCGACCAGCCTTCTCTCTGTGATCCTGAAGAGTCCCTTACCTGGGCAAAGTGCAATGCAGGCAGGCTATAAGGGGCAACCTGAGTAACAGAAAAGCTATGTGAGCCAGGGAGAGCAGGAGAGCAGGCAGAAGAGGATAATGAAAGTCCCTGAGCCATTATGCTGTCGACTTCCTTAACCTCCTGCTTTGGCGTGGGCCATGAATCTCTGGTTCCCCCAGTCAGCTGTTTATGAGGACAGTACTGCCCTTATTGGCCCATCTTTGTGCTTCTTCCCTGTCAATCAGCTGCCACTCTTCTTTTCTCATGCCACCCTAAGGATTAAGCCCATCACTTTGGTTTCTCTTGGACCCCTTTGACTGCCCTCTTATCTGTTAACACTGTCTCCCCACTCCCACTGGGGAGGGGGTCTTCCAGAGGGTCAAGGCTAATCTCTTCCTTGGCCTTTCATTCTATCCTTTGACTCTAATCTGCAACCCCATCCTCACTCTCTTAGTTTTCTCTCTTCCTTCTTCTCAAATGACCACTCCCTGACCAGGGCTGCCCTCCCATTGAACATTCCTGTTCTAGTGCTCACTCTTCTTGTTCTAGTGGGAATTTTCCCTTCCCCATGCATCTCTGCTGAACTTCCCAACCTAACAGGCATCTTGCATCTTCTACTGAACATTTTATATTGTCTTGCACTAAGGATTTCCCCTATCTATACTAGATTCCCCAGATGTATCCGCAGCACCACTCACCTTTGTTCTCATACAATATCTAAATATTTGACTCCAAAGTTTACTTCCACTCTCTTCCACTCTCTCACTCAAAACTCCAAAGTTTACTTCACTCACTTCCATTTTCTCACTTTTCCTCAGGGTACAAAGTCTCTTCCCAGCACCTTACCTTGATTCCTTCCCCTCTTTGTGTTCCATGATTTTTTTTAAAATTCTAGTTTGAAGTCATGATCTATCCCATTGAATCATCTGAGATTATTTAAACATTCACACTGAGTGTGCTATGTCCCCTGGCTAACTCCTCTGTTGATCAGGAAACCCTGGGTCCCTGGAACTGAAACAGGTTTCATTTAGTCTCATACCGGAGCCTGAAATTGCTCGCTGACTCCTCTCCCAGCACCAAGGTAGGGGCCCTGAAAGTAACTCTGGGTTGAGCTTCTGTGCAACCTTTGCTCCTCTGTTGGTCATGGCCCACAAAGGGATGCCACTGAATTCTAACCCTTTAAGCCTGTCCCTGCATCCTTTCCTTGTTCCATATATCAGCTTTGAGTTCTCTCAAGTCTTGTACTACACTTCCTTCTTTCCTCACCTTTTGAGCACCGTTCCTTTCCTTCTGACTTACTCCTGGAGATTCTTTACTCCTTTCATAGCAGAAACTTAATTGTCTTCACAATCCCCCTCCATGGAGTCACCTTCTGGCCAGCTTCAGAATGGTGTGTGCCTGCAGGATGCCTTACAGCCTCCTCTTCCTTCACTTCTTGCCCTGTCAGGTCTCTGTATGACAACATTTCCTCTTCTTCTCCATGCAAAAACCAATCTTCTAGCAGTTTCGATTTTGTTGAATGGACACTGGGCATTGGATAGATTAGGGAACGGAGTGAGTTAGTCTAACACCAGTGGTGGGGCCAGAACCTGCCTCATGACTGTTAGGGTAGCTGGTGCAAATATCTATGAGAGTCATGTCCCTGAGTTCAAGCAAAGGTTTATTGACAGAGAATATCTGCCAGGCTGCCCTTCTGCAAGGTACAGCAGCCAGAGTCACTTGAATAGAGGTTTATGTATCTTTTAACAACAAACAAGAGCAAGCGAGAAATGACCTTGGGTGCAGGTGGTTGGATAACAACATATTTTTGCATTTAGGGGCCTTGGAGGGGGTGGGTTATGGGAACAAGATATCTTAAGTTTCTTTTTCTTGCAGTTTCTAAGTTTTGGTTTCTGGTTAAGATGCAGTCCCAGAATTAAAATGGAGTCACTAATGTTTAGGGACCTAACAGTGACAATGAGAACAAGATGATGCTCACTTCATCACCAGCTCCAGGTAACAAAAAACAAAGTCCTCTGACTTCCAGGAGAGTTGCTGGGTCCTAAGGCAAATTTACATTTAACATTGTAAGTAACTCAAAATATGTTCAAATTTATACTGAAAATTGTAAAATGGTATAGCTATGACATTCCTGCCAGCAGCGAATGAGAGTTCATTGTTCCCAAATTATCACCAATACTGGTTATCTGTTTTTTTATTATTGTTTGTTTTTCTTTGTTGCTTTCTGTATATCTTTAATAATTACTGTTTTTGAGTATATTTTCATGTGTTTATTCATCTTTATAGTTTCTTTTTTCCCCTTCTTCTTTTAATTAGAGCTTTATAGTTATTCAAAGTAGTTGGGTTCATCCTGACAAACTCATACACACATGGACTTCAATTTCAGATCATGATCTCCCCCCTTTTCCCTCCTGTCCTCCCTACCCTCTCCTATTCTCCTTCCTCTACTCTACTAGACTTCCTTTCACTCGTCTATTAATTTATATTTGATTGGTTCTTTATGTTTTCCTATCTTTCCCTCCCCTTTCCTTTATTTTACTTTAGCTTCTGCATATGAAAGAAAACATTCAATCTTTGAACTTCTAAGTTTGGCTTATTTTACTTAGAATGATATTCTCCATTTTCATCCATTTACCACCAAATGCCATAATTACATTCCTTTTTTATGGCTGGGTAAAACTCCATTGCATATATACATACACCACAATTTCTTAATCTCTTTATCTATTGATGGGCATCTGGGTTGATTTGATAATTAGCTATTATGAATTGTACTGCTATAAACATTGATGTGACTGTATCACTGTAGTATGCCTATTTTAGACCTTTTGGAAAAATACCAAGGAGTAGGATAATTGAGTCTTATAGTGGTTCCTTCCCTAGTTTTTTGAGGAATCTCCATACTGCTTTCCAGAGTGATTGTACCAGTTTACAGCCCCACCAACAATGTACAAGTGTACCTTTCTCCCCATAACCTTGCCAGCACTTATTATTGTTCATTTTCTTGATCACTGTCCTTTTGACTAGAGTGAGATAAAATGTTAGTGTAGTTTTGATCAGCATTTCCCTGATTGTTAGAAATGTGAAACATTTTTTTCACTTATTTGTGGGCTATTTATGTTTCTTCTTTGAAGAGTTTCTGTTTCGTTCTTTTGCTCATTAATTGATTGGGTTATCTGTTTTTTTAGTGTTAAGTTTTTTGAGTTCTTTGTGGGTTATAGATATTAATACCTGTTATGGTTTAGATGTGGTGTCCCCTGAAAGCTCATGTATAAGACAACACAAGAAGGTTCAGAGGAGAAATGATTGGGTTATAGAATAAGCCAAATCAGTGAGTTAATCCTTGATGGGATTAACTGAAGTGAAAGACTGTGGCTGGAGGAGGTGGGAATTGGGGCATGCGTTTAGCATATATATTTTGTATCTGGCCAGTGGAGTCTCTCTCTCTGCTTTTTGATCACCATGATGTGAGCTGCTTTCCTCTGCCACACATTCCACCATGATGTTCAGCCTCATCTAGAGCCCTGAGAAATGGAGCCCACCTTTTATGGACTAAGACTTCTGAGACTGTGAGCCCTCAAATAAACTTTTCCTCCTCTTCAGTTGAGCTGGTTGGGTCTTTGAGCCACAGCAGTAAAAATGCTGACTAAAACAATACCTGATTGGAGGAGTAGCTGGCCAACATTATCTCCCATTCTGTAAGACTCTCTCTTCACTTTCTAAATCATTTCTTTTACCATGCAGAAGCTTCTTGGTTTGATGACATCCTACATATTGATTTGTTGTTTTATTCTTGTGTTTTGGGGGTCTTGTTAAGGAAATCAGTGCCGGCACCTATATGATGGAGTGTTGACCCTATGTTTTCTTCTAGCAGTTGTAAAGTTTCTGATCTAATTCCTAAGTCTTTGATTCATGTCAATTTGAGTTTGGAGCAGGGTGAGAGAGAAGGGTCAAATTTTATTTTTCTATATATAGCTATCCAGTTTTCCCAGGACCATTTGTTTAAAAGGCTATCTTTTCTCCAAGTTGTATTTTTGGCACCACTGTCAAATATTGATCTTGTGCTTGTGAATTATTTTAGTGTATTCTTACAATATTTCCACTATATTTTTATCTTCTCAAATTTTAAACTAAGTTTTGCTGTGTAATCTTGGCTGGAAGTTGTTTTCTTTTAGGGCTTGGAATATCTCATTTTAGCCCCTCCTTGATTTTAAGGTCTGAACTCAGAAGTCAGTGACCCTTATTTGTTTGCCTCTCAATGTGACCTGATGTTTTTCTCTTGTAGCTTTTAATATTATTTCCTTATTTGCTGTTAGACATTTTGATTGTGATATGTCTTGGTAAATTTTTTATTTGATTAGTTATATTTGGGGTCCTGTAAGCCTCCCATATGTTGATGACTATCTCATTTCTGATATGGGAAAAGTTTTCTGTAACTATCTCATTGAAAACATTATTTATGCCTTTAGTTTGTGTCTCCATGTTCTCTTCTATCCCAGTGATTTTCAGGTTTGGTTTTTTAAAGTTGTCCCAGAGTTTTTGTATATTCTGTTTACGTTCTATAATTTTTTCCCTTTATTGTCCTCTATGTACTCAAGATCATATAGCATGTCTTCAAGGTCTGAAATTCTGCCTTCAAGGGCTGAGGTTCTATTTTTAACTCAATCTAATCTGTTAGTGATGTCTTCAATTGCATTTTTAATTTGACTGATATTTGATTGATTATCTTTCATTTCTAAGAGTTCTGCTTGTTTTTTTCAATATTTCTATTTCTTTATTAAAGTGGTCTTTCATCTCCTGAAATTGCCCTTTTAATTCCTCCCTTGGGTCTTCTTTTATGTCACTGAACATTTTAGCTGGCTTTTTTTTTTTTTTTTTTTTTTTGGTAGTGCTGGGGATTGAACCCAGGCCCTTGTGCATACTAGGTAATCCCTGTACCAACTGAGCTATATCCCCAGCCTTCATTGAACATTTTAATAATCAGTTTTTTATAATCTTTCTTTCTCTGGACTTTTGTCTACTTCAGTATCACTTGGATCCTTTACTGGGGGATTGTGCATTTTGGGGGGGCGGAGAGATTTGTTAGTCTGTTTTCTCATGTTTTTAGAAGTTTTGGACTTGTGTATCAATTGCATACCACCTATTTTTTTGCACATGTTCTTTTGTGTGTAGTTATCTTATTTGTTCTGAGACTTCTCTCTGTTTTTGATGTATGTGTAAATACCATGGAATGGGACCTGAGTTCCCTCTCTGATTGTTTCTCTGTGGATATTTGTTATTGGTTTGGGGCTTTTGTCTCCTCCCTTCTTTGAATTGGAGTAATGTCAGGGAAAGTTCAAAAGTTAGAGCATCAGTCTCTAACCTTTGAATTTTTAATGTTCCCGTAGGTTCCCAGCACATCACAGAGTGAAATGAAATAAAAAATAGTAACAACCATGACAAAAAACAAACAATATTCAGTGTAAAGTAAATACCCAGTTCCTACTATAACATCTTCAACATTAATTGGCACCAATAAATAAGAAAGGAATAAAAGACACAGAGAGAAATCCATCTAAATATAGTTATCTCATACTAAGCAAAGGTGCGAAAAGCATACATTGGAGAAAAGACAGCGTCTTCAAATGATGCTGGGAAAAATAGAAATTCATATGTAGCAAAATGAAATTAAACCCCTATCTCTCACTCTACACAAAACTCAACTCAAAGTGCATCAAGGACCTAGACCAGACACCCCATGCCTAATAGAAGAAAAAGTAGGCCCCAATCTACATCATGTTGGCTCAGGAACTGTCTTCCTTAACAAGACTCCTAAAGCACAAGAAATAAAATCAAGAATCAACAAATGGGATGGAATCAAACTAAAAAACTTCTTAACAGCAACGGAAACATGATTATCAAGAGAGAGCCTACAGAATGTGAGAAAATCTTTGTCATCTGCACCTCAGACAGAACATTAATCTCCAGGTTATACAAAGAACTCAAGAAACTTAACACAAAAAAACAAATAACCTCCAAAATCAATAGATGGGCAAAGTAACTGAACACACACTTCACAGAAGAAGAAATATGGTCAATCAATAAATATATGAAAAAATGTTCAACATCTCTAGCAGTTAGAGAAATGCAAATTAAAACTATCCTGAGATTTCATCTCACTCCAATCAAAATGGCAATTATCAAGAATACAGGCAACAATAAATTTTGGTGAAGATGTAGGGGAAAAGGTACACTCATACATTGCTGGTGAGAATGCAAATTGGCACAACCATTATAGAAAGCAATATGGAGATTCCTCAGAAAACTTGGAATAAAACCACATTTGATCCAGTTATCCCACTCCCCAACATATACCCAAAGGACTTAAAAATCAGCATATGATAGTGACGCAGCCACATCAATGTTTATAGCAACTCAATTCACAATAGCTACTTCTGTTTATTTCTCTAAGAGAAAAGAAAGAGCGATAGGAGTTCTATTTTCAAAAACATAACCACAATTTTTAAAAATTAATGAATGATTCCCTAAGTAATTTTTAATATAATTTAATATAATCAGCAAACAAATTTCCCTAATCAACTCTTTTTTTCCCCCCTAATTGACTCTTTTTTATTTTTGGGACTCAGGGGTGCTTAACCACTGAGTCACATCCCCAGAGCTTTTTTGTATTTTATTTAGAGACAGAGTCTCACTGAGTTGCTTAGGGTCTCTCTAAATTGCTGAGGCTGGCTTTAAACTTGTGATTCTCCTGCCTCAGCCTCCAGAGCTGCTGGGATTACAGACCTGCACCACCTACACCACTGTGCTTGGCCCTAATTAACTCCTTTTTTTTTTTTTTTTTTTTTTTTTTTGGTGCTGGGGATTGAACCCTTGAACTTGGGGCCTTGTGCATGCACGACAAGTACTCCATCAACTGAGCTATTCCCCCAGACACCTAATTGACTCTTTTTTTTTTTTTTAAAGAGAGAGTGAGAGAGGAGAGAGAGAGAGAGAGAGAGAGAGAGAGAGAGAATTTTTTTAATATTTATTTATTTTTTTAGTTTTCGGCGGACACAACATCTTTGTTTGTATGTGGTGCTGAGGATCGAACCCGGGCCGCACGCGCCAGGCGAGTGCGTTACCGCTTGAGCCACATCCCCAGCCCCTAATTGACTCTTAAATGCCTTTATTGGTTTGCTTGGGTCAGGATCCAAACAAGTTCCACAAATTATCTTTGGATTATAAATCTATAAATATAGATTTATATAAATATAAATATATATATAAATATAAATATAAAGACTTTTTACTCTATAAGAGCCCCCCCCCAACACACACACACACTCACACACACACCCTTTTTTTTGTCCTTTGTGAGTTCTTTGTCAGGAAGATTTAGTTCCTTGTTCCGTAAACATGTTCACATTCTGGATTTGATTGATTGTATTTCCAAAGCATTTGCTACTTCTCTAACTCTGTACTTTCTGTAGTATGCTAGTTAAACCCAAATGCTTTAATCCCTTGGCAGGAATAATTCATAAGTGGTACTTTGTTCTTCCAGTTGCAACACATCCGAGGACATGTCTCTTTAGATCTTTGTTGATTTGATAGCTGAAGGTGCTATATTATTACTACTTATATATATTCTTTGATTATTAGTAAAGTTGAACATCTTATATGTGAAACAGTATTTCATTTTATCACGAATTGTCTCACTGTCCTTTTGACTGTCATATTTGTTACACACTTTTCCTTCAAAGTGTCTTTGATTTCCATTTTTTTTTGTCATTTTTGACAAATAGTTTCTGAATTTCTGTATAGTTAGAATCATTATTCTTTGTTGTTATGATTTCTACCATCTTTTTACTGACAGCACAGCCAGGGAGGCTGCCTGGACTAGATTCAGCCACCTGCCTGCATAAGAAATAAGCAAACTATGTAAAAAAAGAAAAATGAATTTTACACAGATTGATCAAACTGGGAAGACACAGCTAGTTCCCTTCTTTGAAGGCCCCTTGTAACAAGTCATAGGAATGAAATCCAGGTGACATCTGTATGTAGATTTTGCTAGGCTGTGCTTGGCCAGAGAATATGTCAGTCTTAATTTCCTTGGTCTCTGTCTTCTGCCTGAAGAGGTATAGAATGCAGAAGAGCATTATGGGAAGTTGCTTTTAATTTCAAAGGGGGGTTTGTATATCTCCATTCAGAACATAGATATTTACAGACATTTTCTTTAGTGCTTAATTGTTCTTTTTGCTTTTATCTCTTACACTTAGTTCTTCTGAGACTTACTATGATGAAAGTGGGAAAGCAGGATTTAGATGGATTTTTTTCTCCTACAACTATAAGACTAATTGTTTCAGTATCAATTATTGAATACTTCTTTCACTGATTTGTGAGGATTAACTCATTGTATTACATTCTTACATACATTCTCTTTTATTGAGAACTTTTAATTTTTATTTCAATTTTTATCAGAAATGACTACTTTGATTAATAAAGATTTTACAATTTAGTAGGATGATTACTTTCCATTTCCATCTTTTTAAAAAATATTTATTTTAATTTTTTTGTGTAGATGGACACAACACAATCTCCATGTGGTGCTGAGGATCAAACCTGGGTCCCGCCCATGTTAGGGGAGCGGTCTACCGCTGAGCCACAATCCCAGCTCCTCCATTTCCATCTTTACTATTTCTTTTAAACAAATTGCTTTAGTTATTCATGTCAACTTCCTTTCAAATGAAGACCTGATTTTTCCAACTATAACTAAAATTAAATTGAAATATTTTTTTAGAATTGCATCAAATTAATAAATTAATTTGGAAAAATTAGACATCCTTGAGATCCTTCATCTTAAGGGTCTCTTTCTATTTCTACCTGTCAGAGTTTTTATTTTACTCTTCTCTCGGGCATTTCTTGTTAATATTTCCAGGCATATTGCTTTTGCTTTTGTTCCTATCTCATATGGTTCTGTTAAATTATTTTTTTTTGTGGGGGTGGGTACCAGGGGCACTTGACCACTTAACCACATCCCCAACCCTATTTTGTATTTTGTTTAGAGATAGGGTCTCACTCAATTGCTTAGTGCCTTGCTTTTGCTGAGGCTGGCTTTGAACCTGTGATCATTCTGCCTCAGCATCCCGAGCACTGGGATTACATGTTATATTATGATTATTTTTGATGGCATAAATAGAAGGGACTAATTTGTATGCTTTGTCTTGCATCTCTCACTTTACCAAATACTAACCAATCATCAGAGTTTTCAGCTGGTGTCTAAGTGCTGCTGATTTTGTTTGCTTTGTAACAGTTACGCCTTAGTTTTTTGTGTCTCATGTTTTATGGCATTAAGCAACCCCTTAACTAATTATTAACAACACTAGTACAGCAATCATTTTATTTTCCTCCTGATTTTACTGAAGATAAATCTAATGTTTTTTCACAAGTATGCTATTGGTTATTGGTAAGACAGATTGTCATTTATTAGAAAGAATCATTGCATTCTTGACTTTTAAAAGTTTTGCTATTGTTGTTTGTTTTTAATCAGCAGAGATGTGGCACATTGTTACCAGTATTCTGCTTACATGTAGAAAAAAACACACACACATACTGCTCCACATAGGCAAAGGGCAGCTGCTTCTTTCATTGAAGGACCCTCCAGGCCTCTCAATATGAATTTTCTGCTTGCCACATAGTTGATATTCTCAGTGGGATGATTCCCGATATACCCTTTCAAACTTGGTACAAGTCTATCTTCTCTGAACTCTGATTTGTATTACATTACAAATGTTCGTTTCTTTTATTTTACCCTAAACATATTTGATGACATGATTTAAGTGTGTTTAAGAAATTTGGAATTTAGAAACACACCTCAGCGGGATACAACCCTTGTTGCCCCCACTCAGCCCTGAGCCTCCATCATCAAGTTTTCAGCCAGCAGGCTGAGGGACCATCCTGAATGTATTGCTCACCCCAAAGCTCTCCAAAGGTCAATTGTGACAAGATTGAACTGGTATTTTTAGGGGCTTAGTAAAAGGCCCAGTTGATGAGGAACAAAAAGCAAAGTCTCCAATGTACAGAGGCCCAGAAGCACCAAATCAGCAGAGCACAATGGGCATCAGACCCAGAGAACCTGCAGGTGTTTTTAGACATATAGTCATCTGCTTACACCAGCCTTGCTTTCAAAATCAAAGCTGTCTACAGCCTGAGTGTTGGCACAAGTCTTTAATCTGTGCTACATGGGAGGCTGAAGCAGAAGGATCAAAAGTTTGAGGCTGGCCTGGGCAATTTAGTAGGAACTTGTCTTGAAATAAAAAATAAGAACTGGGGGTATAGCTCAGCAGTAAAGCACCCCTGGGTTTAATTCCCATTACTAGGAAAAAACAAAAGATGTGGAACACAGGTGAAGCTTCCCTGTACTGGTCAAAATCCCATGGATGACCATCACAACCTTGAACAACATTCCATTGTGAAAGAAAAAAATCTGCAGACTTTTAGAAGGCATGAGACAACATGTCTCTGGATATGGTTCAAGTAAGTCATTGAGATGGCAAGTAAAGAACTGAAAACCTTGGGGAATTACCTGCTGCCCAGGAACAGAGAAGCACATCAAAGAATCATATGACACGGAGGGGCTGTCTGAACCCCTAGGAAAACTTTGCAAGCTATTGTGGAACTGAAGGAAGTTTAATAAATGGTTTGCCTATTCAGAAACAAATCTTATGAAGGATGCAGTGTAATGCTGAATTAAGAATACAGGTTTTAGAGTCCAACTGACCTGTTTTCAAATTCTGGTTCCACCTCCTTCTAGCTAAGCAATATCAACAAATCATCAAGGATGTGTGTGCTTAGTACAGCCCAGCAGTGCCCAAGCGCCAGACGTGCAGAAACACTTGATTTCCTGGTTTATTCACTCATTTATTGATGATTGTTCCTTGCTGAGAGCATAAACATCTCTTTGGTATTCAGTATAAACACCGGATTTTGCAATTATTTTTGCAAATGCCCTGTTGAAATATTTCACTCTGGATGAATACAGGAGACCATAATTTTAACCCTCTTTTGGCTAGATTTCACAGATTACTAAGCACAATGAGGAGCAGGTGCTACGCTCGGAAACAAACACAGCTGTATTCGATTAAAAGTACACATCTAATTGGTCTTATGAAATTCACATGAAAAAGAGAGATGTTGGCACATACCAGAGGGCTCATTACTGTCATATTCCTTCCCACAGGGCACCATTCTGTAAAGAAGACTGATGTAAGAGACACGGGAGCAGGGCTGTTGGTGCCAGTTGGCACTCCACCCACCCCAGATCAAATCTATTTCTAACAAAACTCCAGGGGTTCTGTTCCCATTATCTCTTGCCATGTAACAAATCTCCCCTAAGCTTACTGGATTAAGCCAACCACCATTTATTTTCTGTTGATGGGGAAAATTGGGGAGTACAACTTCACATGACCTTGGCTGAGACTGTCATATGAAGGCCGGGCTGGACCAGGAAGTCTGTTGGGTTCACTCCTGTGCCTAGAGTTAGATGAGGTGGCTGGGAGGTGGGGCTGCTGGGCCTCACCCAGCTGAGGGATCTCAAGGCACTCCCTCTTCACACAGCCCTTCTGCACCAGTCTCTTCAGCTGGTCACTCAGCAGGGTAATCACATTTTTCTTACACAGTGGCTTAGGGCTCTGCAAAAGGCAAAGGCAGAAGTTACTGGGTTTCTCATGGGATAGGCCCAGACTAGCACAGTGTCATTTCTCCACATTCTACTGGTCAAAGCAAGTTACAGAGTGTCCTAGATTCCTCCGGGAGGGGACTACAAAAGGATGTGGCTATGGGGAAGTGTGGCTCCTCAGCAGCCATATTTGGAGAGCAGCTACCATGGGTTCTCTAACCAGCTTCATGAGGATATGAGCTAATGAACTATGGAATGTCCCGGAGTCTGCCTGTTTAATAGTCAACATGAACAAAACGAGTTCTACGAATCCTAGGGAGTGGGGCTCTGGCACTAATTCTAATACCTCCTCATTAAGGAACTGGTGAAAGTGTTAATTAGACACAGTTTAAGTGACTATCTTTCCTTCAGTCCTTTGGTGACATTTATTTTCTTGATCTACATCCTTTGCTGAGTTTCTCTTGTGATTCATATCATCATGTTGTAATGGTCACTTCCCTTGTGGGGAATGGCCTTTGAATTTATTGCTGAGAAAGCTCCATTTCACTATCTTCAGTTGTATAAAGTTCACAATTTACGTGTAGAATCTGCCGACTGTCCCTGTAGCCACAGATGCTGCTCTTTCCAGGGGCTCCTGAATAATGCTGAAGATTTAAGGAAGGGTATTAAGTGCACTCTGAAACTCTACCCTGCTAATAAAACTTTCTATAGCTATGCGGCTCTTTGACTCCAGAACACTTCAGATTAAAGGGCCTGGATATTTGCCCAAGAATGACTTCCAAGTTCTGAAGAACCTGGAAAACATACATAACAGAGCATGCAGTGTGTAGTAGATGTGCAGCATGTTTGAAATAGATAGATGTTCTGATAGTCATCCAGAGGAGTAAGTTAGTACTGTGTTCTGAGTGCTTCATATGCTGAAATCTTCACCCCCAAGATGATGGCACTAGGAAGTGGAGTCTTTGAGAGGTGATTTCTCATGATTGAGATTAATAAAATCCTGGAGAGCTAGATAGGTCCTTCTACTATGTGAAACCACAGGGAGATGATACCATCTATGAACTAGGCCTTCATCGGACACTGAATCTGCTGATGCCTAGATCTTGGACTTTGCAGACTCCAGAACTGTGAGAAATATATTTCTGTTGTTTATAAGCTGCTTGGTTTATGGTATTTTGTTACAGAAGCCTGAGTGAACTAAGACAATGAGTTACCTTTTTCAAAGGACCTGGAACACTGTGAGTTTCAATAATCATTAGTTACCATTTTGGTATCTGCTCTAGCCCTTGTTCACCAATACAAAGTTGGCCCCAAAATACTAATCCTGTAATTTTAGATTGCCCCAATCATCTGCTAAAACCATTTTTCTTGGTGTTTTTGAATGAGAAAATTAAATATATTTACATTTAACTATCAACTTATTGGATATTTCTACTATCTTTAAAAAACTTTTAATATATTAATTGAAACACTGTTGTACGAATTTATGGAGTACACTAAAATAATTCAATCAACTGTGCAATGATCAAATCAGGGTAATTGGCATTTCCATCTCCTCAAACATTTATCATTGAAAACCTTTGGACTCTTCTAGTTACTTTGAAGCATATCATAAGTTATTGCAGAATGTAATTGCCCTATTGTGCAATAGAACACTAGAACTAATCCTTCCTATTTAACAGTACTTTGGTACCTTATTTAACCTCTCTCTATCCCTCCTTTCCACATCCCTTCCTAATCTCTTATGACCATTATTATCCTTCTTTTTTCCCCTGTGAAACCAATTTGCTTAGCTTCCAAACAACATGCCGCATTTGTCTCTCTGTACCTGACTCACTTTACATAGCATAGTGTCCTCCAGTTCTATTGGTGATGCTGAAAATTGTATCACTTCATTTTTTTTATGGCTGAAAATATAACATTGTGCATATATGACACATTTTCTTTATCCATTGATGAATACTTTGGTTGTTTCCATATACTAGCTATTGTGAATAGCACTGCAATAAACATGAGTTAATAAATTGATTTCATTTTCTTTGGATGTACATCCAACTGTAGGATAGCTGGGTCATTTAGTAGATCGATTTTTACTTTTTCAAGGAAATTCTATATTGGTTTCCATAGGGACTGTACTAGTTTCATCCCCACTAACAGTGTATGAGAGTTCTCTTATGTCCAGATCCTCAACAGTCTGTGTATCTTTTTGTAATAGCCATTCTAACTGGAGTGAGATGCTTAGTAATATCAAGCATTTAAAAATATACCTTTTGGGCAGTTGTATGTTTTCTTTGAGAAAGATCTACTCAGATCATTGGCTTATTTTTTAATCATGTCCCTCTACCTTTTTTTTTTTTTTGCTGTTGTTTTGAATTTCTTGTCTAGTCTAGACATGAATCTTTTGTCAGATGAATAGTTCTCAAGTATTTTCTCTCAGTGTGAAGGGTGTCTCTTCACACTATTATTTCCTTTGTTGTGCAATAGCTTGATGTAATTGCATTAGCTATTTTTACTTTCTGTTATTTTGGGGGTCTAGTCCAAAACAGAATCTTTAACTATACCACTGTGTAGAAGCATTTCTCCTGTGTTTTCTTCTGTATTTCTACCACCTTATCTTGTTTTTCCATTTGTCACCCTTTCAGTTTCTTTTTATGTCTCTAGTGGCCTCCCTTTTGACTTTTTAAAAATTCCGCTTTCCCCTTCCTTTTGGCTTTCAGTTTATACATTCTATGTCTACACTTTTAGGATTACCCTAGACATTTAAACAAGCATACTTTCCTATCAAAAATATAAGGTATGTACTGTCTTATTTCCTCAACATGGGACCTTAACAAAGCTTTCCTTAGGATTTTCCATCTCCTGACTTACATAATGTTGCCTATTTCAGTTGTGGTTTGCTTTTTCTAACTTGTAAAACATTGTTATTAGTTTGTGTAATTGCTGTTTATTCCAATTTTATAGGTAATGTTCATTTATTTTTCAAATCTGCTCGCTCAGTTTTGTGGCCTTTGTAACTTACATCTTCAATATCTTCTACTGTTTATTTAAACATGTTTTGGTTTTAATGATTCAGGAAGTCTTTGCATGTCTAATTCTGCTTTAAGCTGTTTTTGTTGACTCTAGCTCATGACATTTTGTTAGTCTTTGACATATGATTTGTGAATTTTTGCTCATATTTATTAGAAATTATGTGTGTAATTATTTATACTGAGGTAGAAAGTGGAAAGGTATCTTCCAGATACCTCTCTGGGTATCTGGAAGAACTACTAACCCAAGAGCTCTTGAAATCAAATCCTGGGCTTGAGGTTTTTGTGAACACCCAAAATATATCCTTTTTTTTTTTCTGCAAGTCTGTATGAGGTCAGAATTGTGATCTGAAAAATCAGAGAAGACCCCCCCCCCATACCACACACATATGCACAGTTCAAGTTTCTAGTCAGCCTGTTTTGTTCAGTTTTCTGGAGAGCCAAATTCAGGAAGAGATTAATTGCCCGTTCACTCCTATATGTGAAATGGTTCAGTGTCATCTGTCAGGATGCTAGAAACTGAATTTGTGTGTTTCAGTTTTACTCAGAATTTTATTTGTGTTTTAGAAAAGGCAACATCACTTGTGGTGTGGTTGCTCCTGCAATCAGTGCCTAGACAGACTTTTGGAGAGCACAGTGAGCGGGGTCAGTCCCTGATTTCTACTCACCATCCTCTGCAGCTGTTTTGAGTAGAGTTCAGGTCAGCTGCCTGGGGAGGCATCTTGAGTTCAGCTCTATTGAGGGGCACAGATTCGAGATCTACACACACACCAGCTCTGCCATGATGTAGGCCATTTTCTTCCCGCATCATGATCTTGGCTCCACTCTCACTGTCTCCCCATCTGCCAGGTGAAAACCCTCTTTCTGCTAGCCTTTCCAGGGCTCTCTGGGAGGCTGAGGACCACCCTCCACATCTGAAGGACCACCCTCCTCTGGAGCTCCTCAATCCTGGGAATTATTTAGTAGTCTGTCCCATCAGCTGTTCTCTGCTCAGGTCTTGACCAACTCATGGCCTCCTAACCTCAACTTACTCAGGTACTGCTTCCATGATCCAGTCTAGCCCAGACAGTCTCTTTTTCTTTTGTTTCCATTTTTTTTCTTCCTCTTCTCCCCCACCTCCCTTCTTCCAGTGGTGGGAATTGAACCCAGGGTCTCACTCATGTTAAGCAGGTGCTTTACCACTGAACCACATCCCCAGTCCAGTCTCTTCTTATTTCTTTTCATCTTTTCCTCCCCCTTCTCTCTTCCATGTTTTTTTTAATATTTATTTTTTAGGTGTAGATGGACACAACACAATGCTTTTATTTTTATGTGGTGCTGAGGATCGAACCTGGGTCCCGCCCGTGCTAGGCGAGCACTCTACCGCTGAGCCACAATCTCTTCCATGTTTTTGTTCATGTGTTCTACTCCAAGGCCCTACAACTGGATGCAAAATATCATGGATAATAACTCAAATCCCCCTGACCACATTCTTTCCATGAGAGGTCAGTTCTGAGGTCCAGCATTGAACCCAAATGTAAGCAAAGCTCAGAAGGGACAGAGTGTTACTTCTGCAGCTTTGGGACACTACTGTTGAGCCCTTTCATTGACTATTGTTTTTTCTTTTACTTATAGTCCAAGAGGTTCAGAAGCAAACCTGGAGGTGAGACCTGAAGAAAGTTGGAGCCATGCTGACCTTGAACACTTCAAAGAAGCAACTTCTATGTCTGAAAAGCCCACCACCAATTTTGCAAATGAGGAAGATAGGGGTCCCCAAATCTGCCGCGTCTGTGGAGACAAGGCCAACGGCTATCACTTCAATGTCATGACATGTGAAGGATGCAAGGGCTTCTTCAGGTAGTCACCCATCAACCTTCACTCACCTGCCACCACTGATACACTGGGTCACATCTAACGGGAGTCTGCCAGTAACCCTGCAGGGCAATGTCTCAGGGACTCAGTTTGATCTGTCTTCTGGGTTCTAATTAGTCTTGAGTGAACCGTTTATACCTCAGAGCAATCTTCATCTCTTTCTTCCAGGTTCTACCTGGGAAAGATCCCCTTCCATTAAGATACCCTTTTATGTAATCGTCAATGAAAGATCAGTTAGTGAAAGAGTCAAGAATTTAAAAATCCAAAACGCAAAGTGTTCAAATCAGTTTTATAGGACAGTTATTAAGAGTGGCATAAAATAAATAAAAAAGAAAACAAGCTCACCTAGAATAGACAAACAGGGAGAATTAAAAACAGAGGACTATGGTGCTGGATTGTGGCTCAGTGACAGAGCACTTGCCTCTCACATGTGAGGCACTGGGTTCGATCCTCAGCACCACATAAAAATAAATAAACAAAATAAATATATTGTGTCTGTGTAAATCTAATATCTATATATCTATATATCTCTCTATATATATCTATATCTATATCTATCTATCTATATATATATATATATATATATATATATATATATATATATATTTTTTTTAAATAGAGGACTAAAACATCCCAGCTCACAGCAAAGCAGGCCTGGACTGAAGGCTCACCTTGTCTAGCTGAAGAAACAGAAAGACCAAAGCCAGCTCAGTGAGGGCACTCTCAGCAACAGAGCTCAGACCAAGAGGGAGAGAAGCAGATCAAGAACGGAGGGGAAGGGAGGAAGGAATGTGTGAGGAAGAGCACCCAGTCTGCCCTCAGAAAGGGAGAGGGCATGCAGTGTCTCGGGATCCTTGTACATTTTCCAGATGGTGAGACTGACTTGGCCCTTTGTAGAGTTCTTCCTGGTGGCTGGATATTCTAACGGAAATGAATGTCCCCAGAGCCAAGGGCTCACTCTGCAATCCCAAAGATGGGCTGCTGGTCAGCAAGTCATGGATGCAGGCTCAGCTGTTTGCCCCCAGAACACATGGGAGGACTTCCAGGCCTGGATGATCCCAGGAAGGCACTGCAGCAGCCTCTGTTAAGATCAGTTCAATGAGAGTGGAATGAAGAAACCCCTGCTTCGGGGCAGACACGGCCAGGCCTGAGCAGTTCTGAGGTTGCATGGGGGTTAACTCCAGCTGGGGGAGGTCTGAAGGCATCATGTTCCAGGGAGAAAGGAACATTTGTGTATGGACTATCACAGATGAGACACAGCAGCAGTATTAGGTTGTGTTCAGCTACAAGTCACAGAACACTTTAGGAAAACGTGTTTCCTCTCCTAAAAAAAAGTCTAGACAAATGCTTTCATCTTAGTGAGTCCTGAAACTAAGTTCTCTTTGTTTTTCTCTTCTGCCGTTCTACCCAAAAGCTGTGATTTCAGTAGGGAGGTATAAAACTCCAGGGTGCCCAGGCAGTAGCCATGACATTCAGCAGAGAAACAAAAAGGCTATCTCTTCTCCTTGTGAGAGCAAGAAAACCTTTCCCAGAAGACCCCCTAATGCCACACAGGCTAGAGATGGCCCTGAACTACTCCTGAACTGTTTACTAACAAAGAGCCCTGGAGAGATCTCTGAGCTGGGCAGGTGAATGTATGAAGGCAGAAGAACATCAGAACCAGATCAGGATCCTTACAGAAAAGAAGAGGATGCCTGGAGCATCTGTCCAAGCAGCATCCATAGATTGCCTTGGGGTGCAGGGATCCTCTGCCCTCTTCTCCCCGATTGGGTGCTATTCCTGGGACTCCCAAAGGGACATGACATATCATAGTGGCTAGGAGTTTGTATTGGTATCAGGTGGTGATCTGTCTTCTCAAAGCCTCAGTTTCCCTCATCTCTGCCAGGTAGATGACAGGATGAATTTTATAGGATTTTGAACACTAAATTTACAAAGCTTTGCCAAATATCAAGCCCAGCATGTAATGGCATGTTCTAATAAATGTGAGTTCTTCCCCACAATCCCCATTTACCCATTCTGGATGTACTTTGGAGTAACTCCAAGGGTCTCCTCTAGGGACTTCCTTAGCCAAACCAAGGGAGAACTTCTTTCATTCTATCCAGCTATGGAAAAGAGGAGAAGAAAACTTGGAGCTGTACTGATAAGGTCTGTCGTGGGAAGTTCAGATGCCTGGGCTGTGGAGACAGTGGCTGTGCAGGAGTCTTCAACAGGCATTTCCCACTGCCTGTCTACCTGCTGAACCTATACAAGGGCCTGAGGACCAGTGCCCACACACTCTGCTCTTACAGGGCTCTCCTCTTTGCCCCCTATGTCAATCAGAAGAACCCATTTTGCAATGGGGAAGCAACTTTCCAGTGAGGTAGAACAGCTTATTGATTCCCCAGACTGCTTCTACGCCCCCATTCTAGGATGAAAGCTGGGGACAGAAGGGGATTTCTTATGTTTCTTATCCCCCAGAGATCAAGTTGCCTCTATTTCCCTCTTTTAAGAAGGAGGAATCCAGGAAGAGGCTCATCTCCATGGAAACACTGTCTTAGTAACAAGGGGGAAAAGGAGGAGGGAACACATACTTTGGGAGGGGGGGGGTTGGACCTGGAGTTGAAGTGTCCCAGAAGGGGGAAAAGGAGGAGGGAACACATACTTTGGGAGGTAGAGGGGGGGGTTGGATCTGGAGTTGAAGTGTCCAGCTGCAGAAACCCCTAAAAAGCACAAGCCCTATTCCCTGTGGGAATGCTGCAAAATAGATCTTCCCCGCTCCTCTAGAGAAGACCCTCCACCTGTCTTCCCTATAGTACCTGATTCAACTGGGAATGCAAAGACGAGGCCCATAGAGATTCGGGTTAGTGTGTCCCATCCGTGGCTGGGAGGGGTAGGAGAGGGGTGATATGACCTGGTACCCCTGGTCTAGTGGGCCCCATGCAGCCTGCCTCCTGCATTTTCTCTCTCACAGGAGGGCCGTGAAACGCAATGTCCGACTGAGGTGCCCCTTTCGCAAAGGCACCTGCGAGATCACCCGGAAGACGCGGAGGCAGTGCCAGGCTTGTCGCTTGCGCAAGTGCCTGGAGAGCGGAATGAAGAAGGAGAGTGAGCGCCGGGCTGCTCGGGCGGGCTACCCAGGCCCTGCACGCTCCGGGAGGGTGTGACCAGGGGCCCTGTAGGATCCTTACATCAAAGAAGAGGATGCCTGGAGCATCTGTCCAAGCAACATCCATAGATTGCCTTGGGGTGCAGGGATCCTCTGCCCTCTTCTGGGCAAGTGCGTGAGCGCGTGTAGATGTGCACCCAGAGCGGGCGCGTGTGCACCAGTGAGCTTGTGTCCGTGAGCTACAGGCAGCCACCTGAACCGAGAGCTTGCAAGAGGGATTTGGGAGCTACAGGGCATTTTAATTTTTTGCTCTCTATCAGGGGTATGTCCCCCCTTTTCCTCTCAGATGCTCCTGCAAGCTCCCCTTTGTCCCCTTCTTTCTGTCCTGGATTTGTAACCAAACTGGGGAGGGTTAACCTGTGGGGACATGTGTGCTGAGCCTGCTCCACTGAACCTTCAGTGATCATGTCCGATACCGCGGTGGAGCAGAGGAGGGCGTTAATCAAGAGGAAGAAAAGGGAACGAATCGCGGCTCAACCGCCGGGGGAACAGGGGCTGACGGAAGAACAGAGGTCCTTGATCAGGGAGCTGATGGATGCCCAGATGAAAACCTTTGACTCCACCTTCTCCCATTTCAAGGATTTCCGGGTAGGAGGCTTAGAGCTGTCTTGGCTCCTGAGCTAGCTGCTCAACATCCCCTGGAGGCTCATTCCCAGGGTTTCCCATGGTATGGTTCTGGGGTCAGGAGTCAGATTCCCCTGGGAATTTGCTAGAAATGCAAATTTTCAGGTTCTCCCCCATCTTCCGAATCCCTGGAATAAGGCATACCCCCCAGCTAATGCCCTCCCAGGCTCATGTTTGAGAATCTCTGTTCTCCTTCTGCAGCAGATAGGAACTGGGTCTGAGTCATAAGTGGAGGCAGAACTAGGTTTTAGGAGAACAGAGTCAGGACCTGTTGGGGGTGTGATCTTTGTAAACCAGTGTTCCTTAACAATCCAGTGTTAGCTGCATCTCTAATCCCAGTGCCCTCCCTTCCTGTGTGCTCACAGGTATCTCAGGTGAGGTGCCCAGCTTAGAGAGCTTATTATCCCCAGAAAGCACAGTGTCTGCTCTTCCCATCTGCAGCTCCCTAACCCTTCTGAGTCTCCTGGACCCAGTAGCAAGAATGCTTGTGACACACCAGGGTAGGGGGTCCCCCTCGCCCTCCATTCTGACCATCCAGGGATGTGTGCATCCATTAATTCATGGATCCAGAAAGTACCCCCTGATGGGAGACAGCAAGAGAGAAGACACAAGTGCTGTGTGTGTGTGTGTGTGTGTGTGTGTGTGTGTACGTGCACACGCATGCAGGGCCTTGAGCACCTGTGACTGTGTATCTTCTCAGGCTGCAGCTGGCTGTCTGGGATGTCTGGGGACCTGTCTATGAAAACATAGGCAGTCTTTCTAATCTCCACCTCCTTCCTGTCTTGTGTTTCAGCTGCCGGAGGTGTTTAGCAGTGGCCATGAGATTCCAGAGTTTCTGCGGACCCCACCGGGGGAAGATCCTGTCAATTGGAGCCAGATCAAGGAAGATCTGTGTACCATGAAGATCTCTCTGCAGCTGCGAGGGGAAGATGGCAGCGTGTGGAACTATAAACCCCCAGCCAACAGTGACGGGAAGGAGATCATTCCCCTGCTACCCCACCTGGCTGACATGTCGACCTACATGTTCAAGGGTATCATCAACTTTGCTAAAGTTATCTCCTACTTCAGGTAGGACATGGGACTGTGTGGATGGCTGTGGAAGGGAAAAGGAAATGACCAAAAGGTCATTGAATTTGGGGGGCGTTGGTGCCAAATGACCCTCTTTGTCTCTGCCTCTCAGGTCACTGGTGCTGTCAGGGAATAGGTTTCTAGCGGTATGTCTCAGTGGCTTTGTGGGTGTGGGTCTGCGCTGTGACCCAGTGGGTCTCAGCCTCTCATCTGGAGATAGGAGCTAATAATACCTTCTTTGTAGGACTACCAGATGAAATTAAAAAAAAAACAGATAAAGATCACCCAGAACATAATGGAAATTCAGATAGAAATTCCCTTCCCTATTTCTCCCATGATGGCAGAAACCATAAGATGACAGCTTCAAAGGATGAGTTGGAAGGAAAAAGAAGTCCAGAGAGAGAAGAAAGGAGAGGAACAGAACAGATGCTGGTCCTATAGTGGAGATATTACCCAAGAGATATCTGAGCAGGCCATGGAGAACATGGACCCATGGTTATGAAATTCAAAGGGCCAGGACTCCCCACAGCTAGGCATAGAGGCAACAACTAGAACAACTGGGGTCAGCAAGAGACCTGGAACCCCTTAATATGGTGGGAGCCACAGCCCATAATATACAATCTGTAGGGCTACAGATAGTGCTAGGTATGTTTTTCCTTGGGCTGGCCACCTTGCCTTTCTGAGCCTGGTCTAGTGGAGCCGAAATACACAGGCAAGGAAACCAGATCTCATCAGCAGGTGGAGGGCAGGTTATATTCCAGGAGTACAGGTTCCCTTTGCCTCTGTGTGACACACAAGGTTGGCTCAATGACATTAGGATAGCAATGACCTGGAATAGGGGGCAGACTGTGGCAAATTAGTTTGAGGGAGCAGGAAGAAAAGTCTACTTACTAGTGTGAACTTAGGCAGATTCTTGCTGGGCATCCAATGAGCCATAATTTAACTCCAGGGAGGTTACTAGCTGCTTCTCCTGACCACCAGTTTTGAGAACAGTGACCCCAGGCATCACTGTTACCTTCTTTTTAGAAACAGACTCACTGTGGGTAAGAAACTTGTAGAACTCATCAGCTGATCAGTGGTCGAGGGCATATTTGGAAGTACAGGCTTGTAGAGTACAGACTTCAGAGCCGGCTGCCTCCCAGAGACTGAGCTGGTCTCTGGGGAGACACAGAAGAATAATGTCAGCTTCATGGCATTTGAAGTGCAGTATTATGGATCAAAAGAAGTGGTATGTGTGTGAGTATCACAGAGCCTAATGTCCCAAGGAGACAAAAGTTAGGGACAGGGATTTTTTTTAGGAATTCTCATGAACAGCCTCAGTTTCCCAGACTCTTCCTTTTCAGGAACATCTTCTTCAGGGAGGAGTTGGGGGTTCCTCTCAGTTTGGGAGGAAGAGGTCCCTCCAGAATGAGCCCACGAATACCAGAGGTTTATAAAGCAGCCACTGTGGTTAGGCCTGTGTTCAGTACTAGGATTGGGGCTCAAGGCATCCAGGCTGCCTGGAGAGAAACAGTAGAAATATGTAAATATTAAATTCAACATAGACAACAGGTAGCAAATATCCTCACCATGGAGTGCATACCAAAAGGAATGGCATGTGCTGAAGAACTCCACACTCTGGAAACATTTCTGGGAGAGGCAAACACATATCTTGGCTTAAACAACGCAGGATTTACTTAAATGATGCTAAGCAAGCACTCAAAGTTGGGAAATTGAGGCAGAAGATATGAAAACTAAGGAGCAAGAGCCAAAGTATCAACTAGGTCGGTGGCTATGTAGAGAGTTAGAGGAAGTGATTCAGGCTGTAAGGGAACTGGATGCTAAGCTAAGTGGGTATGGAGAATCCACCAAGGTAGGGGGAGAGATAAGAGAAGAAGAGTAACCTGCTTGGCTGGATGTGATAGGGAGAGATTGGAGGCAACCAGGAAGCAACTGCTGTGGTCCTCAGAGGAAGGAGCCTGTCCTACCTCCTCCCTTAACATCTGGGTTATGGAAATGGGTACCAGCCTGTGGGCAGCTACCCTGGGAACTGTCATCTCACCATCTTTGCTGCCAGGAACTTGCCCATTGAGGACCAGATCTCCCTGCTGAAGGGGGCCACCATTGAGCTGTGCACACTGAGGTTCAACATGATGTTCAACGCAGAGACTGGGACCTGGGAGTGTGGTCGGCTGGCTTACTGCTTGGAAGACGTTGAAGGTGCTCAAGAGCCCCTGCCTGCACTGGCAGAGGGAGGGACACATGATAGTTCTGGGTGGAAGGGAACCACATCAGGACATGCAGGTCCTAGGAATGTAAGGCAGGAAGACTGGGTGATGGAACAACAGACCTTAGAGAGGGAAGATTTGTTCTTGGATCAGCTTCTCAAGATGCCACCCCTCCATCCTATACTCACCCACAGGTGACTTCCAGAAACTTCTGCTGGATCCTGTGATGAAATTCCACTACATGCTGAAGAAGCTACAGCTGCATAAGGAGGAGTATGTGCTGATGCAGGCCATCTCCCTTTTCTCCCCAGGTGATGGCCTTCCCCAGGCTGGAAACACCCCTCACCATGATCTGCAGGAGGCAGTAGCCCCTATTCTGCCCTCCCTAGGGAAGGTCCCAGATTTCAGCCTTGTTCCCTCCTCCCTGCACAGGCAGGGTAGGGATGGGACTCTAGCTGGTTTCTCCTTGGGTCGGTGGGGTGATGTAGAGCCCTAGTCCTCCTTTACCTTCCAGGGTGACTGTGGCTCAGGAAGTGGCTGGCCAGTGGTTACCCTCTCTGGGCCAGACTGAGCCTGTCTTTGCTCCTTCCCACCCTGGCTGGGACCACTCTGCCTTCCCTCCCTGTAGACCGCCCAGGTGTGGTGCAGCGTGGTGTGGTGGAACAGTTGCAGGAGCGATTTGCCATCACTCTGAAGGCCTACATTGAGTGCATTCGGCCCCAGCCAGCCCACCGGTGAGCATGAGCAGAAAGGGCTGATGCTTGAGGGTGGGAGGGGTTCTCCCTGAAGCCTTGCCTAACTTTCAGCCTGTTCTCTAGGTCCATGCCTCCCTGGGTCTCTCTGGGACTGCAGACCAGAGGTGTGCCTAGTGTGCTTTGATGACCAGTACTCTAGGGCCATGTTCTGTGACCTCTATTGAGGCATATTGCCTGGGAGCTGTCATCTCAGCTGGTCAACCTGAGCACCAGTCCCGTTATGGGGAAAACCCAAGGGGGGCTATGGCTGTGCCCAGCTGAGTGGACACTTGTCTGCCAGAGCCTTCCATCCTCCTTTCATCAAGAGGCCAGATACTTTCTTGTGTTTCCAACAGGGTTTTCTAGAATGGCCAATAAAAACTATAATGATGGTAAAGATTAGAATGACACCAATAATGAAGATAATCAGAAGTAGATTGTAATAGGCATCATTTGTTGGGAAGTGCCAAATCTGGTGCCAAGTTGTTTACATATTTTGTCATCTTTAATCCTCAAAAAACTCACAGGAGTTGGGTATCAACACCATCCTGCAAAGGAAGCCAAGACTCAGGGCAGTTGCCTAGGGTCCAGACGTATGGAGGCTGGCAGTGGACCAAGCCAAACCAAGTCCAAATCTCAAGCTCTTGAGTATTCCCTAAGAACTTCCCAGGAAGAACCCAAACACACTTGAGGTAGGGAAGTCCTTACCTTGATCTGACCATAACTCGGAAGAGGAAGGCTGCTTGGGACTTGGCCCAAACAGTGGTTTCCATAACTTCACTGGTCCTCAGAGTCCCTGTGACTTAGTGCCCAGTCTGATGCCCAAAGGCCTGAAGACAAGGACAAATTTGATTTTAGGAGAACACAAACCCATGACAGTTAAGGCCAGCACTAGCTATTATAGTGTGAATTTGAAACTCAAATTCTCACTTGGTTTACACTGCTTTCTTTTTGCTCAGCATCTTGGGATGCTACGGTGGCCATGACTTTATTTGCTCAGTTGTTCCCTGTATGGAGCCTGCAGGCTTGAGGTGCCAGCTGTTATCATGGAGAAACTGAGGCGTGTGGTGTGTATAGACATTAAATCCAGAGCTAGATCCAGGAAGGGATTCCAGCCTGCAGTCCCTAACCTCCACAATTATTCTGCTCACTTCTGAGCCCTGGATATTAACCAAGATAGTGATTCCCTTTACCCCCAAAATAATCTAGGCATATGGCGTCTGCAAGATCTGGATTTTCCACTGACATCTCTATGTACAAAGACTCAAAACCCATAGATGAGGAGGGAGATTATGGCTCCCAAGTACCCGTAGACTACTCTGCCCTTCTTGTGCTCGGAATTCAGCCAAGGAAGGAATTGTGAAGGAATTCAGCCAAGCCTTGCCTCTTGGCTGACCTGAACCTGAGAAGTCCTGAGAATAAACTTGCATGCCCTCAGAACAGGGCTAGGGCTGGAGGGTCCAAGGGAGGAATGGCTGCATCCCAACCTCTCCTCTGGCTGGTCCACAGGTTCCTGTTCCTGAAGATCGTGGCTGTACTCACTGAACTGCGCAGCATCAATGCCCAGCACACCCAGAGGCTGCTGCGCATCCAAGACACACACCCCTTCGCCACACCCCTCATGAGAGAGTTGTTCAGCCCCACAGATGGCTGAGTGGCTGCTCTTGGGTGGAGCCTCGGTGGGACAGCCAGACCAGAGCTCGCCAAGCTGCCATTTCTGGGGCTAGACGGATGGACACCACAGCTGGCTAGCATTCCTCAGAGGGGACTTGAGTCTCCCAGTCCTCAGTTCAGACTGTGGACAGGGAAGCCATGGACCCTATGTGCAGCATGAGCTGGCCTATTTAGGTCAGGACCATTAGCGAGGCCAGGTTGCCCTTCCCTTAGACAAAGTTCTGTGGTCCAGTAATAAATCCCCAAATCCCACTAAATCCCTTGAAGTGTTGTGGTGGGTGGAGGGGAAGGAGCTAGAGACTGGGTTTCCATCAATACCCCAGATTACAGGCTTGAGTCTTTTCACTGCTACCTCTAAAGGTCCTGCCTTCCACTCCCCGCTCATTCCCATCCTCAGCCTCTTGCCGTGAGTTGCCAGGTGGGTTCCAGGCCTGTGCTCATCGGCAGGTGCACATGTCTGTGGTGTCTTTGAGAGAAGCTGAGAAGCCTGCACTGAATGTCAGAAAGTGGTCATAACCTTACGCTGAGCACGTCATTCTGTGTCTCTGTATCTACTCAAACCCATCATTAAGCACCAACACTGTGCAGCCTGCTGTGGGGTGGTGTAGTGTTGATTTAGATGTGGATCCTGACCTTGAATAGTTCATATTTATGACAACAAAAGCTGAAACACCAATGATGCAGACCAAAAGGACAATCCACATATAAGAAGCACGAGGAACATTTTTGTGTGGATGCTGAGCTGCACTGAGATTTTGTGGGCACCTGGGCCCAGTGAAGACTCCCTAGGATGTGCTTATGGAAAGAAGGGATGGGAACTGTGTCTGTGGGTACCTGTGTGTGAGTTAGCACAGGTCTATCTGCTCTCCATCTGACTGGGCCTGGGTTTGCTCCTGAGGCCGGTTAACACTTGTGTGCCGTGACAAGGCTACAGTGACAGTGAATAAATGTGCTAGAGTAAAACCACTTGCACGCACTCGCATTCCTGTGTCAATATGCTGTTCTCCAAACTGAAAAATGTGGGAGTGTCAGCCTTGTTATAGCTATTTGTGAGTAAAACTGTTTGCATTGTCACAAGTTTAATTTTACATAAGGCACTTAATACATTATTTACATTATTATCTTAATAAGATAATAATATATTATTATCTTATTAATTTAATAAGGCATTAATAGTTTTAGCAAATGTGTTCCTGGTTTAATGTCAAATCAAGGAAAAAGGTTTGGCTAAAGATGTAAAAAAATGTTGGCATTCTAATCTGGGGAAGAAAGAAATGTGGGAGTGGGGAAGTAGAAATAAAAATACAGACACACACATATATACATTTTTTCACTACTTATTGCCTTTTATACATCGGAAAACCGTTGGTCTAAGAACATACAAATGAATTAACTTGATTTACTCATAAAATAATTGTTCTGAATTAAAGTTTAAAGGATATACACATCATAATTAAAATGCAAATGAATTAATTTTAAATGTTTAATATTTGGTTGCAAATGAAGCTGTAAGGTAAACTGAATTTTAAGAAACAGATAATTGCTTAGTTTTCACCATTTTATTAAAAGCAGGGCAACGATGAAAACATTAAGAAATCAATAATACAAATCAAAGAAGTAAACATATTCCCTGACATCCCTCCAGTTTCACCAACCTTCTCTGCATCAAGGAGATAAAGTACCCATTTTTAGAGAAAAACCCAAGGGAAAATAAAGTGCCTCTCTACAAGCTCAATAAATACAGCTTTTGCTCCCAGGAACTTCAACTAATTTAATTTTTACTCAGTTATAATTAGAAATGTAAGTTTATAATTTGGAGATATACATTTCATTCAACTATATTCACCAGTAATGTATGCCCCTTCCTTTCCCTGGAGGAAATAACTTTTTGAGTGTGCTATTCACCCAAGTGGCTGAAATTGTTGTTGGATGTAGGTTAGAGTAAGGCAAAGTTAAGGTGAGATTAAGATGGGTCAACTCCCCTCCCCCAGTTTTGTTTTTAAAAACACCCAGGCAGCTCCCCAATATTAAACAAATATGTACGTATGGTTTATATAAATTATGAAAACTAAGTGTATTTCAAGAGAAAAGATTCAAAGTTAGATGCACCAAAGAGCTCTCACAGGATACTTCCTTTCAGCAGCTTTGTGGATCTCAAGTTTATAGGACTAGGAGCCAGGTTCAATTTATCTACCCCCCAAATAATTTGGATTTCCTTATTACTCACTACCCTGAGCTTTTGAGCAAACAGAACTAAGCATCAACTTCTAGGCATTTCTGTAGTTACGGATCTCTTTTTCTAGTACCTGGTTCAGTCAGGAAAAGATGAAGTTAATCTCCAAGGCTACTGCTTACCTCCTGGCTCCCCTATCAGTCAGAGTCACTCAGTGGTCTCTCTCACCTTGTCCCAGACTTTGTCTAAAGTTGTCAAAGACAAATCTTCACTTGGGAAAAGGCCCAGAGTGGCTTTTTTTTTTTTTAAAAGAGGTTATAAAGAAAAACATTTCATCATCAGCCTTTCTCAGTCCAGACTCAGTGTCCTCTTCCTGCACGCCCCCTTCCTCAGCAGCTTGTTGATCCCTCCTTGCTTCCCTTTATGTGTCCATAGCTGTCGTGAATCTGATGGTGCTGATGGGTTGGATTAACTACTTCTATACCTGAGGAATGGGTGACCATCCACTGCTTTTGTTCACTTGCTTTCACAAAAAATAGCATCTAGAAATGTGAATCCCAAAGGACTGTATGGTCATCACATTTTGGAAGGACTTGGAAACTAAACAGGGAGTCTTCCAGGATTCCAAGTTAATGCAGCTTCTTGCAGACACTTAATGCCAATTCAAACAGCTAAGGTAGAATCCACACAAGATGGCAAAAATGCATTTCAGTGCCACCAAGAAGCCCATCCCGCAAGTAACATCTCACATGTTTTTGCTGACCCAGCCCTCCCCTACCACTAGTAACTGCATTTAACTATTTACAAATGTGATTGATTTTGCCCATCCCACAACATCAGTAAATAAGAGGACAACACTTTATCGAATATAAATTTGTTTTTATTGAAGCAGCAGTCACATGACCTTATAGCTAGTCTTTAGATTAGGCCTGACAGTTTGCCAGTCCTAAAAAATGTTTCTTTTGCACTAAGAGACATAACATGTTTACATACATTATCCAGTATTAGCAATGAGCAGACTCAAAAACAACATGTTGGTTACCTGGGAGGTAAAGCCAACAGTTTGTGGTGTTCTTATATTTTACAGAGACCCCCAAAGACCATTACTAATAGGATAAAAGTTAAAGAAAATACAGCTACACCAAACCATGAACACACAGTAATCGAAGACAGCAGCTCTTACACATTTTTACAACTGTCCCTTTTAGGGACGTTTCCTTTGTTTTCAAAGCAGTGTCTACAAAGCTTCCTCTACATCAAATCCAAAGGTTTCCAAGCTGGAAGCTGCACCTCTTGTGGCTAATACAGTGGAGTAAGGTCATTTGAAACAATGAGATGTGGTGTTCATACCTTGATTTTTTATAATAAAGATTCATGTTTCCCTAATTAAAGATGGTGATGTGACTACTTACTGCAGTGGCAAAATAGGGTGAAGAGAGGGATGGGTACTGAAATAAAGACCACACACTTGTGAATTTTAATTTCATTTCCAGGCTAACCTACTTTTTATTTAATGCAAATTACAGTACCAGTTAACTATTTCCAAACCAAGTCACATAGAACGAAATGTATTTACAAGGGAATGGGGGAAGGGCAAAAAAACATTGAGCATACTTTTCACAAAAAAGGTTTATATTTAAAATGAAAAAAAATTCAGTCACAGAGGCATTCAAGTAGTAATAATGTTATACAGATTTTGCTTTTCCTTTATATCAAGACAGATTTGCACAAGTGTTTGCAATAGTTTGTATACAACCCACAGTCCTTTATATATATATATATAATAAATTTTGTTTTTTAGATTCGTATTTAAGATGGAAGTGGTCACGCTAATTGGTATGTGTACAGGCCCAAGTGATCCATCGGCAACACACTTATAAATGCAAATTTTACAGGCAAGCACATTTTCATACATCTATCTGCCTGTAGACAGATATAAGAAAAAAAACTTAAAAATTAACACAAGGAAGTCTACTTTGTCAAGCTAACCCCTTATGTACTGGTTGTCATTTTGCTTTTATTGCAGAGGTGCAAAACGGAGCAAAAACTCTAATAATAAACAGCATAATCCTTGTGAAAATAATCCAAACCCCAGGGATTACTTTCATAGCCTCTAAGGAAGACCTTAATCTGGGACTCTACTGTGCTTCTAGTTGTCTCTTTATTTTCAGTGGCTCAGGTTTCTACCAGAAAGACAGGTTTTATTGTAGAGCATGCTTATTTTTCTATAGAGGGGAGAAAAGTGTTTTGTCTCTGTGATTAGATGATCACTAACATGAACAATATGAATCAGGTACAATTTTGGTTTAAACCAAAGAAAAACCCCCAAACTCCTGGGGATCTGGCATTGGCCAACTTCCTTTGGAAGATTCCAAAGTTAAATCCTTTAAAAAGGAAAGAGAAAAGAAATGAAATGCCAGTGTCTTTATATCCACAGGGATAGAGAATATAATAGTCCTCTCAGAAACCTTAGCATTGGTGCAGATGAGATGATTAGTTAGGCATACTTTATTCAAACACAAACCAAGATGGGTGTAAAAATTAAGAGGACTTTTAAAATGACACATGTCATTGGAAAGAAGGTGCAGTCTTCTACCTTGCTGGAATGAACACATGATGTTTCAAAAATAGCAACCTTTGGTTTGGTAAAGTGTTTTTTTCTTCTATTCAAGACATTTTATATGGAGTACTTGGAGGCAAAACAAAAAAATATATATTTTTTTTCCCAAAAAAGGCCTTCATGTTGGGCACACAGTCAAAATTAAACTGATTTAAAAAATTAAAATGACATGTCATTGAACAGGGTAGAGATGGCAGGAGGGAGAGAATGGGTTGAGTTTCCTTGTTAGAACAGCCTTCTATGGGCATGGTGGCATTCTGTGCAGTTAACTGCAAGCCATTGCAAGAGAGAATTTTAGACCATTGATATATCAAAACCCAATACTAGACCAGTTTTCTCTCCCTGTGTCATTTGGGAGGGAAGTCAGTAAGGGGGCTGGTGCGGGGAGGTGGGGAAGGAGGGAGGAAGAAGAGTGAGCGCCTGCTGGAGCATGGAAGGCTCCTAGAATCTGCTGTTTGTAAAACCCATGGTTAGGGCCTGTGGAAGAGATAAACAAAATCTAATCTATTGATATCCTCCAGCTCTAGGGCTCCATGTGTTATACTAAGTCCCTGAATGGACCAAGTATCAGATGAAACGGTCATTGCTACCGAGGAGGAAACAGACATTCAGAACTAAAACAAATGCAGGGCTTGAATAAAATGAGATTATGAACATGGTTTCCTCTTCCCACTCCTGAGCATGGTATCACCGAAACTTAATTTTGGAGGGGGCAAAGATATTGTTGTGAGTTATTATTTCAAAGGGAAAGGGGATGGACAGGGAGACGTGGATAAAGGAAACCAAATAAAATTTTTTAAATGAAAAATAAAAATAAAAACAAACAAAAAAACCAAACACATGGAAGCGAAGGCACTCCAAACTATATAGATACACTATACATTGCTAGAGTTATTGTTACAATAATACAGGCCGGTACCTACTGTACAGAGTTAAAACTATATGGCTTTAAAAAGCTCGTCTACATTTTGTCTGATTATTAAACAGAATCACTGCCCTGAACAGTAACTTTTTGCTCATTAATAACAGTTCCTGGGTCCACATATTTACATACAAAACAATAAAACTTAAATTTAAGAACACTGAAAGAAAATATAATGTACAAGCTTGAATTTGGTGAGGAGCTTTTAATTATTATTATTATTATATTTACAAAAAGATATCCAGAGACCTGGATCTCACTTGTATAAAAGAGTTCTGTGATCCCGCCATGATCCGTGAGAAAGAAAAATCATGCACCCCGGCGCGCGCGCGCTCACACACACACACACACACACACACACACACACTAAAGTGAGAGAAAAGCATCTGACTTTTCTCTCTTCTTCTCTTACCCCATTTATGGGGGAAAAAGTGTTTCCTAAAATAAGTACTGATTTTTATGGACTCCAGCAAGTATACCAAGTCCAGAGTAGTGTTCATATCCAAACATCTGACTGGGCAGTTTGATCTGAAAACAGGTCCATTTCTCTGTCATAGACCTACCTGTTCAGATTCTTTATAAATCTTTTCTGTAATGGTCTATAGTTCCTTTAAGGAACTATGCTGCCAAATACTTGCAGATTTTTTTTCAATCTTAACTAGCTCTCAGAAGCACTTTATAAAAAGTAAAATTCACTATTTTATTTGGTTTGACTGAACATTATCTTTTCTCATGAACTCTGATATAACAAGAGGCTTAAGAAACCCCTTTTGTGGTCCAAGAGCTTAGCTAAACAGTGAGTGAACACTAAGATGGCTCACAGTTGTCTTTCTGGGTGTCAATTCACTTCAGCAGGCAGCATAACTCTCTTGGAGAGTTGCACACAAAGTCAAGAAGCAGGACAGGGTGCAAGGCCTGCACGTGGGCTGCCAAGAGACTCCACTTCCTAACCACCTGGAGGGCGAGACCCCAACATGACCTAAGTGGCAATGAGGAGGGTGAAAGGAGATTATACACAATCTAGAGTTCAGCTCTGCAGCCCTACAATTATCAGCTAACCTTGGAAGGTGTGTGGGGAAGGAGAGGGCAGGAGGAAAAAGTGGCCATCACTCAAGTGATCTTTTAAATGTAAAATATAACTGATTGTGCCTTAAAGATTCATAGGTCAAGTAATGGCCCATAAGCACCAAGGTGACTAAGGTTCATTTTAGAGTATATAAGGCCCACATAGATACCAACCTTAAAAGTATAAAACAAAGTAGTTGTGAAGATCTATCTCTTTACTGCAAACATAATTCTTCAATCTTCCTTGCTTTCCAAGGAATATTGCTTTTTTTTTTTTTTTCCAAAAACAATAGACTGATTCTTACACCATTCACTGATAAAGAAAATAGAAACAAAACTCTTAACTGGGTGTGTGTGGGGAAACATTCTTCTCATGCTTCAACCAGTCAATTTTGATACTGGAGACAAAAAAGAAAAGGCAGTATTGAGTATCTGTATATATAACTATATACACACATTTATAGCATCAGTTTCCCTATGAAGTCAGCAGGTACGTACAGGTGACTATATAATTTTGATAGGTAGTTTTTAATAATCCTACCACCTAAAATCATAATGGCCTATTGGGCATGCATCAATAAATAAATTTTAAAAGCATGAGGTTAAAAAAGCTAAAATTAAATAGTCTAGATTTGGATTTAAAATTATAACTACGTGTAGAAGGTGGCAATTCCTAAAAACTTGTTTTTCAATTAGAAAGATAAAAAATAAAGCAGTAGACTGTTACAGTTAACATTACTTAACTATAATGTCCTCTCTCAAGTGTATCTTTCCAAGGGAAGTAACTTTAGAAAAAAATCTGGATGAATTCATTCACAGTGGTGAGATCTGCCCCAGCCTGTGTCCTTCCTCTAGTCTCACCAGGTGCCTTTGACCTGTGCAGCCAGTATAGCCTGTTCAACACCCTTTCCAATCCCCTTCTAGGTCACTAATTTAAAACTGTACAAAGATTTGCAGAGAACCTTTGGTCAGGCAAAACAAAAACAAAAACAAAACCAAAACTCCATTATGGAACTAGAGTTCTGCTTGCTGCTCCCCTTTGGGAGCCTGCTATACCAGCTTTCTCACCACTAGTACTGACTAAGAACAAAACCAAACTTAACCAATCAATTCAGTATCTCCCCCTTACAGCTTCAAACTTTATTGACCTACCTGGGTTACAAATGATACACATTTCCTTTTTTGTCTGCCACACCTGCCACCAACATGCCAAAGCCAAGTCTTCAAATACCCGAGGATATGGATTAATTTTACAAGTGACATGTAAGCCCCTGTTGAGTTATACCTGCTAAGCTCCCAACCAATTTCAAGCTGTGCACTATGCCAAAGTCTGACACTAGACTTGAAAAGAAAACAAAGTTCAAACAAAACAAAACAAACATTTCAGTACAGAACAAGGTTTCTTCTCTTGTGGAAGGGGCATGAGGCAGGAGTCCTGTTTTTAAAGTGTACAACAGCAGACTTTTGATTTAAAAAAAAAAAAAAAGATTGTCGTGGGAGAGAGATTGTGTCTTCTAGTGCTCCGCTTTCCCCCTCCCATTACCCCTCCCACCTTCTGGGTCTCCCGCAAAGTGAGAATACAATGAAATTGTTTTGTATTTATAGATATCTTACAAGGTTAAATAAGAACAACAATAATAATAAAAAAATTGAACACTAAAATGAACAGGTTTTTTTTTTTTTTTCCTCTTTTTAATTTTCTTTCCAAACGTGACCAGTGTTGCTGAGTGACACTCAAGTACTGGTGGTTTTTCCTGTGCAGCTTACTGCTTGGGACTGTTCAGGTGGAGTTGGAAGCTGACGCAGAAGCAGCATTATTGGTCTGTCCACGGTCTCCAGCATTAGCATCTGCAAATTCAAAGTCCCAAGAGAGTATGAACAATGGCATAATTCTCTAAAGAAAACAAGTACATTGCCTTCACTGCAGACTGTGAACTGTTGTGGCCTTCCAAACTGTTTTCTGGCATGTTGGTTTAAATATGGCCAACAGTTTGACATCTAAATTTCTTCCTGTTTAGAAGCTAAAGTACATGACTTGGCAAGGTCCTGGTGCAGAGGAGACAGTGACTTTGATTAAATTATCAACTCAGGGACTCAGAGACCATTCCTGTGAATGCTCTTACTATAGCTGGGATCAGCAGTTCATGAAGACTCAGTTGGAGAGGGGCATATCTAAAAACAAATGAATAGCACGTAGCTTGGAAAACTTACTAAAAATCCTGAATCATGTTATAATATACTATCTGCTTGGTGAATGGATGAAGAAAATGAAAGTAATATGGGTCAGTGTTGATAGGCAGAAGTACTGCATATAAACCAAACTCAGTTGCTTGTTTTCTAAGTATAGCCACTCTTCATTATTCATAGAGATGAAAAACAGCAAAAAAGAAATAGTCACTATGATACCAATTTACTTAATACAATACAGTAAAGCATCCTGTAGTCAAATATGTTGGACTAATAACTTATCTTGCCTGATCCTCTACAAATGTGTATATTAACAACCAACTTTTATCCCCATTTCCCCTCTTTTAAAGAACCATTATTATTTTATAGCATCCATTAACTAAATGGCCATCTAGTTGTTTCCAGATTGGCTCTCCATCCTGGATAGGGAATAGCCTGCTATTTCAGTGGTTAATCATTTGCCTCATACACAACCACCAGGAATATACTGTTGGTCAATTTTTCTCACAAAGATTTCATTTTTTTCCCAGAGAAAGAGAGGTTGCTTGACTGGGATGGGCAACTTCCAAGAGCTATATCTCCTTAGAAGCCACACTGCTCTTGGTCATCAAGGCTGGTAACACCAAAAAGCAGACCCAGAAGCTTTTGTCTGTCAGGAACCTTTAAAGGGATCTGCAATCACACTTGTCCTACGATAGGCAGAGTAACCAATGTCACAGATGAATGCAAACATCTGGTCTTGGATCTTTCTACTTTGAATTTCTGAATCAGAGTGAGACACAAAAGACCCACAAGGACACAAAGGAACTTTATTACTTAAGGATTAGCTATTCAGTTATCATTTCTATAGCCATTCTATATAATACTATACTTCCTTTCTAAATCTGCCCTTATATACCTTTAACTCAATCTTTGGGAAAAGAAATGAGAATACCTCTTAATTTGAATGGTTATAGTTAATTCATTTAATTTCTTCAAAACACCTGCAGCTGCTTCTAGTACTGCTGTTGTGTAAATAAGTGCAACATCAGAGTCCATGCTAATGGTTTATATTGCCCATGGCTGGAGTCATCCTAATTCATCAGTATAAGGTCCATGAGTAAGCTGCACGAGAGAGCCCGGGACACAGAACTTACTTTTCAAAGACAGGTAGACAGCCTTGTCCAATAATTAGTGAGCAATTAGGTCTAATACCTCATTCATGATCCCTGGCCTTGCCTTCCATAGATATGCTCAGTTCAAAAGGGTGGTACCATCCATGCGCATTCAAATTCCGTGCACTGAAAATCTAACATTAATTTCTCCCTAACCACAAATTCCTTCAAGCCTTTCTCAGGAAAAAATACTCATGTTAATGATTCAGGGACAGGCTGCATTAAAAACAACATTCCAGCAAAAGCCTCAAAGACCACAAAGCTATTTCAGAATTCTAATGTTCCACATAAATCCATGCTTATTGTTGCATTTCCTGTGCTGTGAATGACACTCAGGACATGATCATCATCAAATAGTACTTACCGGAATTTCAGCATTAGAATATGATACTCAGAACTGTTATTATGGTCTTCAAACCCAAGACTTAAGAGAGAGGCTATCAGGAATTCATTTGTGTTTGACTACTACATCATCATGCAAACTAGCACTGTGAGCAGCCCTGCCCATAGTGGCCATTAGCCATGATGGCTGACACTAGTTGTTTACCAAGTTCAGTAAACACCTCACCTACAAGGCAACTTGTCCATTTATGTTAAATTTGCTCTTAGGGGCTGGGGTTGTGGCTCAGAGGTAGAGCGCTCACCTAGCATGTGAGGCACTGGGTTCAATCCTCAGCATGACATAAAAATAAAATAAAGATATTGTGTCCACTTATAACTAAAAAATAAATATTCAAACAAACAAACAAACAAACAAACAAAAAACCTGTGATCCTCTTAAAAAAAAATTTGCTCTTTAGCAGAATCCTACTTAGCCAGCTAGTTTTCAGATATCCTTTCACTGGCGATCACCTGAGAGCTTATGACAATGACCAAACTAGTTTACCCTTCTTTGGAGAAATTCAAAAGCTGTCTATATGATCATAATAAAAATCACAGGTCTTTCATGTGAACATATAACCAGAAATGAATTCAGTTTTCAATCAGTAAAATTTGACAAAAACACTCATGTTCCTCAGAATTATAATTAAATGACCTCATATTTTTCTCAGAATTATTTCCAAATCATTTCATGAGTAAATTTTAGCAGTTAATTATTTTGGTCACACATACTCTTGAAACCTGAAGTTGCCCAGGCTGGCCTTAAATTTACATGTGTGTATCACCATGCCTGGCTTACACTGATACATCTTTCTTAATCTAGTCCAATTCCATGAACATTTATGAATATAAAGACAATTTGTGCATCTTAACAGCCTTGTGATTTGGGAACAAATTATTCCACTTTTCTACCCTTAAATTTCCTCAATGGCAAAATGGTAATAATACCTCCTGTTTATAAAATAAGGCCTCTGAAGTATGTGCCATAACATCTGGCATGTAGTAATTGTTCAGTAAACAGAATGGTGAATGATACATCTAAAATATATTTTTATTTATGTAATATATATTTTCATAATTTAGTGTGACTACAATAACCACAATCACAATAAATATTATTGCCAGCAAAATCACAATAAATATCTGGGTGCTTGCTTACCAGTGTGCTACACACCATACTAAGTACTCTGTAGGCATCACATTTAGACTACATAGCACCTATGAGAAATATGTACGATTATCTCCACCATTAGGCAAACAGAAAATATAAGTCATAATGAGATTAACTAACTAAGACCATACAGTTAGTAAGTGGAAAAGCAGAGCACAGAGGACAATGATGACCTTTATGGGCAATAGGGGACAGCAGAGAAGATTTCCTAGCAAAGGGATGGAACGTTTAAAGGGACTTTTATTTAGAACTAATTTCAACAAAATCCAGTGTGATTTCTAGAGGTCCATTATCGAAAAGAGTTATATTACATTAAGACAATATTTAATTTATAATAAGAACTAAGCATATAATTAATTTATTTTCTAATAATGGTATATGACTCCAAGGCTAAGATATAAAAGACATGTGGCTTCCATCTTGCCCTTTCTCTTGGATCACCAGTTCTAACAGAAGCTGGCTATCACAATGTGAGATACAGAGAGGTCCACAAGGTGAGTAGTAACTAAGGCCAGTGCAGATCTGCTAACCACATGAACAAGCCATCCCAGAAGCAGATCTTTCAGCCTTAGGCAAGCCATTAGAAGATGAAAGGGCTGACATTTTAACTACTTTATGAAAGACCCTAACCATACAGCTAAGCTGCTTCTGAATTTCTGACTCACAGAAACAACATTTATTCTTGCTTTAAGTTGCTAAATTTTGGGGTAACTTGATATGTAGCAACAGATAACTAATACATATGTATATATCAAAGAACTTAAATGCCATTTAGGGTTTGTGTTCACAAGCCTATGAAAGCATCACTAAATCCCTTAGATGTATACCTAATAAGCTGTATAAAACAAGATTATATCAGATGAACAGTTGTTTTTCCATGAATGGTTTTGGTTCTAAGGCTTTTATATCAGACATTACAAAGGGAATTTGTGCTTTCATTTTTTTTTTAAATTTTTTAAAGTGATAGGGTCTTGCTATAATGCTCTAGCCTTGAATTCCTGGGCTCAAGTGATCCTCCTATGTCTGTCTCCTGTGTAGCAGGGACTATAGGTAGGTGCTACTATGCTTGGTAAACCCAATTTTTATTCCATGTAATTTCAGAGGTATAAACAAGGACTTGGGTAATGCCATAGTAAAGCCAAGGGTAGAACCTGCAGCTGCCAGGTTTCTAGCTGAGTCCATGAGTTTGAGATTTTTATCCTACATAAAATTTTATACGTAAAATTCTATATCTGGTACACATATACTTTTTTCTAGGATATGATTCATTCCCCACCCCCATCCCCAACCCCAGATTCTCAGAGGTCTGTAAGTGTTGATAGTTGAGGAAACTGTCCCACCTAGAAGCCCAAGTCATAAACTCAAGAGTTCTTGCCTTGATTCCTCATTGACTCTTCACTGCCCACCCACAATAAACATCACCAACTCCCATCCACTTTTCTTGCACCTAACATGATCGATCAAACATGCAAATGGAGAGTGGAAGGAACAGTGAATGGAAGGTCTCACACTTAAAATTGTTGCCAAAGTTTTAAATAAAAACAAAGTAGAAATGAAGGAAACATGTTGGGAGGACAGGACAGAGAACAAACATAGGAGGTGGGGTTCCAAAGGCTCTGCTATCATGAATCAGTATTACAGAACTGTGGGATTAAAGATAAAGCTTTTTAATTTATAAAAATGATCATGTGGGCTGGGGCTGTAGCTCAGTGGTAGAGCCTTGCATGTGTGAGGCACTGGGTTTGATCTTCAGCACCAAATAAATATAAATAAATAAATATATTGTGTTCATCTATAACTAAAAAAATATTTTTTGAAAAAAAAAAAGGCTCATTGTGTGGTCCAGTGGCAATGACAGAAATGTTCTATTTGCATTCTCCAATAAGGTGGCTCTAAGCTACATATGGCTACTTAAAGTTAAATAATAAAAATTAAAATTTAGTTCCTAATTTGCCCTAAGCATGTTTCAAATTCTCAAAAGCTACAAAAGTATTAAATATTATACTTTATAATTGAAAATTATAAAGTAATTTATAATTACTTTATAAATAATAGAAATATTAAAATAAATTAATATTTCTATTATTGTCATATTAGCAAGACAGAATATTTTAGCTAATCAAATTAGCTTTTTTGTGTTTACATGTACAAGTGTGTAAATACACTTGAGAACTTAAGTATACTTTGATTCCTTTATTTCCTTTATTATACTCTTCCCCAAACCAATCTTTCTGAAGCTGATTTTAAGTGTGTTTCCACTCACCAGACAAAAATGTTTAAAATGTTTAAAAATGTCACATGACAGGTCAGCTCCTCTAAAAGATAAAATTTTGATAGTTTGAGATGTATTGTTTATTATATGCAGCTAACTTAAGATGCTCCTATTCAAGCTGTTCCAAATAGAAATGCATCTATTGTAAAACCATGTTTCGGATATTAGTGTCATTCCTGGTACAGAACAAATAAGACTCTCATAAGAATCAAAGTATAGCCTAAGCTTATGTTTAATTGAAGTAATAAACTACACTAATGAGATCAAAGTTTCACCTACAAGGAGGCATCAATTTTCATTTTTTTCCTCTTCATAATCTCTACTATTATTTTGTTAATTTTGTGTATGATAATAAGGGAAAAGGAGAGGAAATTCACCTTAGGAATGCATCATCAACTCTTTTTCCTATTCCTAGGAAAGATGTGGCACAAGATATCAAGCTAGCCTTTAGTCAGGAGTCAAATTCAGATGCCTGAAGCTCCAACCCTCCAGGATACACATTTTATAGATCGAGAAAACAAATAAAATACTTATTAGTAAAGTTCAAAGGATTTTCTCCAGGTAGCATGTGCTAGTGGAAATGGAGCTAAAAGAAACTTTCTTTATAGAATTTTCCTGGAAGGTAGGACATGAATGAGAATGAAATCTTTTTAATATTTATTAGCAACATTGTAAAAATTGATTAAAAAGTTAATTAAGACTGGAGAGAAACTGCTTTATTTCAGACAATAGGATATGGATTTTGACCATTACTGTTGAGTACTAAGAATTATAATGAAAGATTTTTTTTTATTTCCTGCAACATAAATTCCCATAAGCAAATATGGTCTGATCTTTTTCAATGTGACAACTAAAAGAAAATGGCGTAAGCTTCTGCCACCAGTTTTTTTTTTTTTTAAAGGGGGGCACCAAATTCTGAGCCCCTATTTGTGTTACCTATTATGATTCTAATTTCATGTAAAATAGCATCCAGCCATTCTCTGGAGGAATTCAATTCATTCAAGAATTAGAGATTTTCAAAATATTTGTAACAACAGTGATTCTCATGAAATTAGGCCTTGCTATTAGCTGGCTTACGGACCAGCAGCACACTCTAATTCTAACCTTGTAGTCTAGACAAGAATCTAGTCACACCTGAAGCTAAAACTTGGTTAAATGTATTTTCATTATACCTTTAGCCCTTCCAAATGATTAAAAATTATACCAATCTATATTGTATACTTAAAAATTTGCCTCCTCAGTATATTAATATCATTAACATTCAGGGGATAGAAAGAACTATAGTGAAATATCCTAAATAGCATTATATTGTACAAACTGTTTTCTGTTATAAGCATCTCATTTGATATATATTAACCAAGAAATTAATTAGATATTTATATCTTATATATAAAGTATATACATGAAGTATTTATGGAGTGCTTTTATCTTGTGCATTTTGGAACTAAAGCAGTATTTTATTCACTTTTACTCATTTGGTTGTGCCTTTTTGGATATTTAAATGAAATTAAGTGTTTATACTTATCCCATGAAATGAAACAGGGGTAATCATCTTTTTAAAAAACAGAATATATTTTTATAGAAGACACTTATATCCTCACCTGAGGCTGCTGTGGCATTTGTAGGGGTGGAAGCAGCTGCTTGAATTCGGGCATGAGGAGGAATAAGGATGGTAGCCAAAGGTGGATTACTTGACAGTTCTAGATAAGACAAGACACAAATATTAGAGCCCACTCTTAAATGTATATGAAATTATTGTATTATTAACAATAAGATACCAGTCTAACAAAAAAGGAAGACATAACGAACCTACATCCATCT